>NC_051068.1:9073297-9092297 GCF_004664715.2 Peromyscus leucopus | reverse complement strand
AATTAAATAAGCAATAATTTAAGTTATCAGAGTCCAGAGTCCAGGCAATGTACCTTAGCCCAATATGCCCTGGAATTACAGTCCTGGTGTTCACCTCCATCTGGGAGCAATGGAAAGCCTGGTGTCTCCCATCTAGCTTTGGGAACCCCCATCACTACTCTGCTATCAGCTCCCTGATTTCTGGAGCCACAAGTATTCCTCGAGATGAGCTGACCAAGGTGGTGGGGGTGGGGTAGACCGGGGTCCCCAAAAGGGCTTCCTTCCATGAGATCAGCTTCATGATGGGCCGAAAGAGCATGGAGCGGAAGACAGGCCGTGGTGGCTGTCAATAGAGACTGTCAGAGGGTGAGAAGACTCCCAAGATCCTTTACTCTAAGATTCTGCATCATTTATTTCTTCTTCCTAACCCTCTCCTGGTTCAGCTGAAGAGGCATGCAGGTGCCATTTGCCTTGGGTAACTTGCCTACTTCCTGTTGCAGAAGCATCATCTTCCCTTAGACCACAATATGATAAAGGCTATTCAAAGAGAAAACTGTCTTGTGTACCAGAAGTCTCTAAAGTGAACAGAACAGTTTGTACATTGGACTTACTGTTAGGGATGGTGATACAACTCAGTAGTGGAGTACTTACCTGGCATGTTTGAGACCCCAGGCTCAACTCCCAGCACCTCCAAAATAAATGTACTCAGTCAAATAATTGTTGGATGAATAGTTAGATAGAATTACAAACCAATGAATAACTAGTCAGCATTTAACAGCAAGATGGCTGTGCACCAAATGGTCCTTAATCAAAGCCAGTGAGCCATTAGCCTGTGCATTTAATTAGGAAATATCTGCAGTAGGGCAGGGAGTCCAGTGTAGCAAAGACCTTAAACTAATGCAAAAATGAAATTCTTTCAGTTGGGACTTAGAAAGGGGGTGAGTTTATTTTCGAGGTGTATATGGGAATCATGGAGATAAAGTTTCTCACTAAAATACTTTCTGATGCCCCAAACGAGACCACTAGCTAAAAGTAAGTTATCAATTGCTACTAATCTCAGAAGAGGTGCGTTACTGGAAATGGGGAACAGCCAAAGGAGAGAGCATCCTTCTATTTAGAGTGATTTTATTTTCCAGCCTCAGCCATGCGGACAGGCCACTTAGCCGAGCTGCAGAAGCTTGACCTGAGCTACAACAACAGCGTCTGTGACACCGGATGGGCCATTTTCTGCCAAAACCTCTGCTTCCTTAAAAAGCTAACTGAACTAGACATCAGCCTTGGGCCATCGAGGTCCCGGGGCTGTGGGCTATGGTTTAGGCACTTATTATGTGCTGTGACCAAACTTCCTGTGGTCACTGAGATAGGGATGAGAAGATGGGCTGTCCCAGCCTCACAGGAGGAGGAACTAGGATGCTGCTTTACCCATGACCACAGAAGGGGCATTCAGTTTGACCATGGTGGGTTTCAGTAGGCTGCTTCCTAAGGAATGAACATTTCTCCAATAGAGCAAAAGAATGTAAATGAATTGTGGGGGACTAGCCCTCACAATTATTTACCCCAGGAACTCTGAGGAATGAGGGATAAGATACTTAGTTAGACATAGAGGTGGACAGAAACAGAGAGAGAACACAGGATAGTCTCAGGTGGGCCTGGATCCTTATCCACCAGCCCAGAGCTTTATTCCAAAGGGCTATTTATAACAATGCCAAGGGGTGGAGCTAGTTAGACCCTTACAAACACCTAGTACTCAGGACCGTGGTCTAATCAATCTCCCATGCAGTCCTGCTGGGTACAGCCACCAGGAAACCTAGTGGGCTACAACAGGTTCCTCTTCTTTATATTTTAAAAGAGTTGCAAGCTCTTGATGCAACTGCATCAAACTTAACATAATAATTCTAACATAAACAGAGCTATACAAAATTATAATTACTATTCTCAACCTTCCTACGAACCTACAAACCTACATTCAAGAACAATTTCTTAAGAGAACTATACAAAACATAACATTAATTCACTCACACACACACATACACACACACCTGCACATGCACACACATACACATATTCACACACAAAATGATAATAATAATGTGTGTCTTTAGTATATCTTAAAAAACAAAGATGATGTTTTAGAGCAGAATTTTCATTTGTTTGGGATGAATAATTAATCCATTGACTATTTAGAAATCTCACCAAAGGTGTTCATATTTTGGTGATCTGATTTATTTATCATTCTGAGATTTTCTGCCTTGTTTCCCTATATGTTACATGTGTTCCACAAAGGTGCGTGTGTGTACACACACGTCTATGTATACAATTCTACTGTGAAAAACACTTAACTGTAACATTCTCATATTATCTTCTTTGCATGTGTATGTATGTGTGTGGTGTGTGTGCATGTGTGTATAAGTGTTCACATGTGTGTTGGTGTGTGTATGTGTGTGAGTGTGTTTGCACATGGAGGCCCAAAGATGCTATCTGGTGTCTTCTCTGCCTCTCCATTTTATTTACTGAGGCGCGCGCGCGCGCGCGCGCGCGCGCGCGCGCACACACACACACACACACACACACAGAGTAAATAAATATAATGAAAAGTTTGAAGGAAGCTGCAAGTCCCTATCATTTGATGGGAAATGGAGGGTAAGTTAGGATTTGGTACACAGAGAGAAGTGTGAATACAAAAGAATGTCACAATGGAGACTTGTGAGGAGCAACCTGTGCCTTTGACTACAGCAGTGTTTGTACAAAGCTATGTGTGACACAATTGCATTGAACTACACAATGCACACACGTGTGCACACATAACTGATGGAATCTGAGTGAGTGCTGTTGATTGAACCAATGAGTTTTTTAGTCTTATTTTCAAACTAGTGCTGTGCAAAGCTGTCACAGGTAGGGGTGATTAGACATGCTTGTGTATTTCCCTGTAAATCCATGATTCCCCCAGATGTTTTTAAGTAGACAAGAGAATGCAGGGACTGCCACATGCTCATCGCCCACTTCTGCAGATGTTAATTCACGGCGGGTCCTGCCTTGCTTCATCTGAACCCATGTCCCCTTATCTATCCTCTAGCATGCTATGTTGAAGCAGTTACCAGGCATTATGTCATTCTTCCCATGAACATTTCAGTCAAATTAAGACTCTTTTGTTATTACAAATAACCTGAATTGGGTGGATTTTAGTGTGGCTGTTGTCTGGTCCCTAGACATGTTGTCTTTCTGCTCTGTTAGTGATCCTTATCGTCATTCATTCATTTACACAATTATTTTTTATTTCCTTTTGCAGGTTTTCCTTTTGCAGCCTTTTTGCCTTTCTTATCTTTTGGAGAGGTTTTTCCTTTTTTTCTGGCTTTTAGTAGCTCTTCAAAAGACCCAAATCCTTTCCGCACCATGGTTCCACGCCACCACGCCTGAATCTGAAAACAAGATAGACCCAAACTCAGTGTTAGCTTGAACTGTGATTGCTATGCTCTTACTGTGGCTTACTTCTCTCAAAACATGTTGAAGGGTTGGGGAGACACGGTGGATAAGAACATTTGCTGTGGAAGTATGAGAACCTAAGTTCAAATCCCCAGCACCTGATATGTACTGTGCCTGCCTGTAACTCCAGCACTGTGCAGTGGAAGCAGGCACATTCCAAGATCGTACTGGCTAGCTAGCCTAGATGAAATGGTATCCTTCAGTGGGGCAAGAGACCTTGTCTCCAGGCCGTTGGGTAGAGAGCTGTGGCTTCTGAAGGCCATATGCAGTAGTGGGAAGGGCCCTAAGTGTGTGACTGCAGGCTTGAGGTGGAGCTCCCTGGTAAAGGGCTTGCCCAAGCAGGCATGAAGTCCTGGGTCTGATGCCTAATACCACATAAATTGGTTTGGTGGCCCATGCCTGAAATCACAGCACTTGGGAGATAGACGCAAGAGAATCAGAAGTTCAAGGATACCCCTGGCTTTATATTGAGTGGGCTACATGAGATCCTGCCTTAAATAAGTACAAGTATGAGTTCCCAAATGATAAGGACAATGGGGAATGGCAGCATGTAGTATGGAGAGTTGAGAAATCTTGTGTACGCACTCTGCCTCCCTCTTGTTGAAAGATTGCCTTGGCTTCTACTAAAAACCAGTCCCCACTGTTCCCCAGAGGCTGTTGCTGCCCACCTACTTGGGAGCGCCTGTCCTCTCCTGGCACACTCTGCTCAGAGCCTCCAATGATTGGCTCCTCATTTCTCTCAGAACAAAAGCTGGAGTCCTCACCACGGAGTCAAGACTCACTGACTTGACCCCACCCTCTCACTTCTCCGTTCTCTTAGCTCCTCTTTCCTTGCCGTCTGCTCCAGACACAGGGGCCTCTCTCTTGCTTGGATACACCGGGTGCCAGGCTAACCCCGGGCTTCTGCATCAGGTGGCTGCTCTGCCTCAAGTCTTCTTTCCAATATTCAGATGGTTCACCCTCCCCAGAGCTTGCTCACTTGCTGCTGCAGACTGACCTGGATCCCCGTTTATGCTGAAGCCCCGCTCCCCCCCCCCCAGCGGAATGGTATTTGGAGATAAGAGTTACAGCAGGGGTGAATAAATTTAGATAAGATCATGAGGACTGGGCCTTCATGAAGGGATTAGTGCCCTCCGAAGAAATATCAATAAGGACACAGAAGAAAGTCATCTGAAAGACAGGAAAAGAGAGCCCACTAGAGAGTCCAGTCAGGCTGGAGCCTGATGTCAAACTCCCCATCTCTTGAGCTGGGAGGAAGTAAAATCCAGCCCTTTAAGCCCTCTGTTCTGTGCTATTTGTTATTGCAGCCCAAGCCAAGACAGGCATCTTGCTTGCAAAGAGATCTTCCCTGATCACCCAGGCAAATCAACACCCTCTCTCAACCTAAACACACACACACACACACACACAACACACACACACACACACACGCACACACTCACATACACACACACAAGAATGGGGAAAGAGAGTGAGGAGGGAGGTAAGGAGGAGGGAAGGGAGGAACACCGGAGTTCGAGGCACTGACTCCACAGCTGCAGAGGGTTGCTGCCAAGCCTGGTGACCTGAATTGGATCCCCAGGACCCACCTGCTGGAAGGAAGAGAACAGACCATGCACATTCTTGTCTGATCTCCACACTTTTTTCAATTCTTTTTCTTTTATTGTTGAGATTATAATATAATCACATCATTTCCCCCTCCAGCCCTCCTATATATCTCCCTTGCTCTTTTTCAAATTAATGGCCTCTTTTTGCACTAATTGTTGTAACATGCATATATGTACACGTATATACATAGATATTCCTAAATATAACCTGCTCAGTCTGTATGACGTTACCTGTGTGTGTGTTTTCAGAGCAGTCCATTTGGGATTGGAGAACCAGCTGGTGTGCTCTTCCCTGGGGAAAACTATTTCTCCCCTCTCAGCGTTCCCTCTGACCTTCAATCTTGACTTGTGGGACCCATGTGCCTTCACACACATCTACCCACCCACCCATACTGAATAAATATAATAATCTTTTAAAGAAGGAAAATCTTCTAGCAATTTCAATTCCCTTTACTTTGATTTTCCCCCCAAATAACACTCATTACTTTTTTTTAAAAAAAAGATAAGATCTCACTAGTTTTCCCTGGCTGGCCTGGAACTCACTATGTAGATCAGGCTGTCCTGGGACTCAGAAATCCACTGGGCTCTGCCTCTCAAGAACTGAAAAGATGCATGAACAATGTCAACATTCAGGAGACAGAGGCAGGCAGAGCTCTGTGAGTTCGAGGCTATCCTGGTCTACAGAGTGAGTTTTACACAAAGAAACCCCATCTTAAAAACAAAACAAAAACAACAAAAAGATACATATACAAAACTTTGTTTTATTTTTCATGCTTAATGCAATCCCACTAGCTTTTAAGCAATAAGCAGACAGAAACACCTGTCGGTTTTGCTCACTGGTGCATCTCCAGTGCCTAGAACATTGTCTGGGGGAAAAGAGAAAGCCACTTCTGGTGATTAAACTAATGAGATGGCTGGGTCTTATGTTGACGACTCATGGAAAGAGGCTCTGACGAGGGTGCTTTAGCAGAGTGAATGGAGGCCAAGACTGTCACCCTTGTCTGGGGGGCATCATCTCTGGGCAGATTGGTCTTTGCAAGAACTCTCAGGATCCAGTTTGAGCACCAGTCAAGAAATAAGTGGAAGGATTAAGGACAGACTCTTTGGGAACAGTACTGCCCTCTGGAGGCATTTTGGACATTTACAGGGCTTTTGTTATCTTGAAGTTAAGTAGACTTGAGTCCTGGACCACAAGAGGGTCATCAGCTTCCTGAGTTCAGCTTCCAGATGCAACCCTTCCCAAGCTCAGCCCAGGAATGCAGCTTCTCATCACCCTGTCCCCTACACAGTCACCCAGGTGGTATGTTAGCAAGAACAGGCACACCTCACACCCTATGGCATCTTGCCTAGGACTCTAAAAATCTCTGTTATAAATAACTAGAACAAAATACTTGGGTTGGTGCTGACAAGGAGATGGCTCAAGGGCTGCAGGACGAGGGTTTCTCAGGCTGTGTGGCTGAAAACTCTGCGTCAAGACAAAACCAAGACCAGTGAGTGTGTCAGCTAAAGACTCTGTCTTGATTGGGGATCTTGAAGTTTGGAAATGGGTACTGCATTATTATTAAAAAAAATGAATAATACAAAGCAAAAAGTGAAAACAGCTTCTCTTGTTCTCACTAATTCATCTATGTCAACAGTATCTCGAGACTTCCATTGTTAAAACAAAGTGGTATCTATGAAAAAATCTGTCTCATTTTGTAACTAGTAGTCATTAAGCACATATGTACAAACTAAGTGTGTGTGTGGGGGGGTTTTTTTTATTTGTCTTTCTAAAATATTTTATCTGCCTAAAGATGATCAAAATTTACAATAAGTGATTGTTTATATGATTTATAGTATGAGTAATTATATTACATAATCTAGAATATTTTAAAAATTATGGCCACAGAAAAAAATAGCTTAATTTTTAAAACATTATTACATTATTTATGGACTTTGTGTGGTGTGTGAGTATCACAGTGAGCATGCACTGGTCAGAAGGCATCCTGCAGGAGATTTTTCTCTCTTTCCACCATGTCGAGCTCCAGGGACCACACTCAGGTCCTCAGACCTAATGGCAACAATTCATCTCTTGAGCCATCCCTCAACTCCAAATTTAAATTTCAAGATAAAAACAGTCTGAAAAAATTGTTGGTTAGAAGTACAAAAGGATGGTCTATGGACAAATTAATGACTGATGGTGCCACGCAGGACTGAGGTGTTTGCTCAGCATTGGCAGCTTCCTGCATTCTGTCCCCAGCACTGACCATCAGCAAGAAAACAACCCATCCCCAGCACTGACCGTCAGCAAGAAAAGGACCCCATCTTCAGCACTGACCATCAACAGGAAAATAATTAAACCAAAATGTCCAAAATAGAATTAACATACACACACTGTCTAAGATCCTTGGTAACATGTAATCCATATTCCAGAAAGAAAAGAATATAGAACAAACTTTCTGCCTATGAAAGATAGGCATATCCAAATTGTTATGAATAGATATTGATAATGGTGTTGCAATGGCATTGAGATTCCACTAGGCACATATAAAATACTCAACTATATTTAAGATGCTTTGGAAACTGAATTTCTTGTAATTATCTCAATTTTCTAGCAAAAATATTTGAATACCCATTTTTAAAATATGCAAGAAGAGTACATGATCTTTCAAAAATGCTTTTAGGAACTAACCAATAAAAATACAGCTTCCATTCTTCCAGAACAGTCATTGTAAGCAGATGTATCTTGAAAAAATATTTGAACAAAAAATGTATCTTATTTTACTTCCCTTCTTTATGCTGCAGCTTAGGTATTATTTGATTTATTAAAATTTAATGATGATTAGCATAGTTTAATTTTGACAAAGAAACAGAAGTATTACTAACTACTTAGTATAAGTGGATGGCAGGTTTGCAGTAGAGAATCTGGTAGACTCAGGAACTGGACTATTATTCCAGATGGAACAAAGAATTGTCCATTTCACCAGAGCCTACTGAGACCCACTTTCACTTGACTATCAAGTGGAAGGCATGTTGCGGGGAAACAATTGTGGGAGCACGATGATAGTTGGGGAGCTAACATATCATTTGTGCATGAGATGATGTTGGCTTGTACTGGTTGAAGAGTGTGGTACTGTATGTCTCATGGAGTCATTAGCTGAGAGCAAGATCCCGAGGCTCTCCCCACTTTGATCCTAGCTCATGGCCGGATCCTGGTCTCTAAGACTCTGATCTTAAATGTCTTAACCTCATTTCATTGCTTTTGTTAATGGAATTTTTTTCACTCCAATAAAATCATTTAAGAAGGCTTTTGAGAAGGCTCTGTGGGTAAAGACACTTACCACCAACTTTGACAGCCCAAGTTCGATGCCCAGACACACAGTGGAAGGGGAAACTGTGGGAACCCACAGTGACCCCAGACTGTGCCTTGATTCCATCTTGACTCATGGTCCGAGAGTTCAAGCTTATCTTTGCCCCCTTAGGCTGGATAACAAGATATTTTGCCAAAAAAAGATGTTTACATTTGTTTGTACCTTGAACTATGGTGTCCTTGACAGGGGGAGGTCTTTTGCCCCCCTTGCTTTGGGTATAAAAAGTCTGTGAGAAATAAACTCAGAGCTGCCATGGTATTGACTCAGAGCCCTCCTGAAACTATCCTGTGTCTCTGTCTTTTTCTTTGATGTCTATGTCTCTGTTTTTCCTATCTCCTATTTCTCAATCCTCACTCCCCTGTTCAGGGTTGTTAGGCAGGGCCTGGAAGATGGTGCCAAAACAGGGACTTGAATGCAGGGGATCCAATGAAGGACACCACAAGTTGAAGTGAGTGCTCAGATAAGATTAAATGGAAATGTGGTGATTAACTCAGTAATAAATCATAAATATAGAGCAGGGTAATAGTAGACATCCATTTAAAGATATTTTAAAAGCCAGAGGAGCTAAAATTAGGGCTACAGCACATAAGGTTTGAATTTATGTTGTTTTTAAGTCTGAGAAAATAGTTTGAAAATAAAAATGTCTGAGTATGTCATATGGGTTTGAATGAATGATGGTGTTAGTCTGAATGAGTGATCTAGATGTGCTGAGGATACAGGTCTAACTTAGGTCTAAAGTTATAAGTAAGTCATGAAAGCTTTTATGAGATCTGAGTAATGTAGGTTTAAGGAATAAAGCTATATGGAGGCTTTAAAAAAAAAATACTTAGGATAGAGCAGATGCACCCTTGGTTTCCCTGAGCATGGAACCTTGGATACAGACATATGGAGGAAAACTAGGAAGCTGTCTGGGACCAAGTACCCGCCATGAGCACCCACCAAGAACCCAGCAGCTTGAGAATGAGCAGCTACTTCAGACGCCACCACTGCTAGCTGCAGAAGCTGCATGGCAGCGGCAGCAGCAGCAGCTGCCCTGACCCGGCATCCCTGAGACCTACCAGCATTGCGGTGGGTGTTGAGAGAGGCAGTGAGAACAGTGGGGGTCTGTGTTGCCTTCTGCCACGAAGGAGCCTAGACAGGGAGAACACAGACAGCCGGGATGTCTGCGAGAACCTGACTGGCGTGGCTGGAGGATGCACTCCGAAACCCTGAGGAACCATGCTGCTGGAGGAAGCTCAGGAGCTGCTGATGCTGACTGGACCAGGCTCCCAGTGGCAAGGTGAGGTAGAGCTGCAGGGCTGCCTGTGAGCATCCATGGAGCAGTGGTAAGGGAGTAACTGTGGACTGCTGAGGGATGGCGTCTGGCCCAAGTCTGGCAGGCCAGCTGCCCTGGGGTTGGCATTTGGCCATTTGAGCAAGGATGAGTGCACAGAGGATGCAGGGCATGGGCAGAGCAGGTCACAGAGCTGGGGTATGGCAGCCGAGGCTGGGCTTCTTCTGGGACCTGGGGTGCTGAATAGAGAGGACTGAGGGGACACAGGGGCAGTCACTTGAGCTCATGGAGTAAGAGGCAGTTGACACTGGGGTCCCTCGAAGATGAGCCAGCAGTGGGAGTGATATGGGTGGCTATGTGGTTGGAGAGCCCTTGAGACCTTGCCCCCCTCCCCAATTCATTACTAAGCATGGGTGCATTTTTGGATAAACCCCAAAACTGAAAAACACAATGATCATGGTGCAAGGGAAAGGTTTGTGTTATGGCTTGAGCAGCATACAAGGACTTCAGGGAAGCTGGCAAACTGGGCCCTGATCTTGAGCTTTCAACGAAAAATGTGAAGACTAATATCAGAACTGGCTTTTTGAATGTATGCATAGGTTTTCAGATCTCAGAAATGGGATGGACAGAAGCGGTTCCATGGCAATGGACATTTTGATTTATAAGCTCATGGCAGTCTCAAGATACAGCTTAAAAAATATAAATAACTGGAGTTATATTCTCAGTCACCATATCATGCCCTCTTTATTTTAAATTTTTTAAAAATGTACTGATGAGTAGGAGTAGGATAAAAGTTTTGCTGCTGATATTTGGTATTCATGACTGGAGCAGTTCAAATGTAGCTTTGATATAAGTTTTTGAGAATTGTAATTTAATCAATTGTGTGTCCATTGTTAATAATCATACTAGAATTACGGTGTTAACCTGCTAATGCTAGTGAACCATGGTATGATGACAAAGGGCAACTGCTAGAATTATTGCCCTAATTTCCTTGATAGTTCCACCACTACCACTGCAGTAACATTGTCTCAATCTATCAGACTGCAGAGTATGTGTATCAAATGTCTCAAAATGTATTTATGAGCCTCAAGAACTCAAGAAGATATTGATATGAAAATGAAGCATAAGCTGAATGCTTTATTTGAAATAGTACAGTTGTTAGGAGATGAGATTCAAAAGTTAAAGAAAAATTTCATTTGAAACGCCCTGCTAAATATAACTAGTTTGTGTAGCCTCTTCTGTTTACAATAAAAATGCTACTGGGTAGGAAAATGTTAGGGCTCATCTGAGAGGAATTTGGTATGATGCTAATGAGTCCTTAAATTTGATGAAGTTGCATCAGGAGATTACTGATTTTAAATAAGGAAAAGTTTGGTTTTGATGCAACTAAACTGCTGTAGACATCCTGGACCAGTGTAAAAAGGTCATTCCATCTTATTCATCCTTTACTCTTGTATTAGGAGGTATTGCAACCATGGAACATTATTTGCTTGCCTATAATTATCAAGCTATTTGTGAACTCTTGGTAGAATCAGAGCTGCATAGAGTTAAGCTCTGCACTCTACCTTGTAATTTTCCAGAGGCTGGTAGTCAAGACAGTTAAGTCCTTTTCACCACCTTTCAACCTAAGACAGGCCACGAATAATGGAATTCATATGCCAATGACAGGTAAGACTGGGTGGTTGAGAAGGCAACCTACGACAGCACAGTCATCTGAGGGGTCCAGAGGACCTTTAATAAACAAATGTAAAAGGGGGAATTGTGGATCCACAGTGACCCCAGATTGTGCCTTGATTCCTTCTTGACTCAAGGTCAGAGAGTTCAAGCTGTCTTAGGCTGGATAACAGAATGTTTGGCTAAAGGCATGGTTACCAGATGTCTAATCCTGCCAATCCTTTATTCAAGGCCCATTTACACCACTCCAGAACACAGAGTAGGTGTTAGAACAGTTCCTTCGGCAAAATATTTCTTTCCAACTCAGAGTTTACATGGTAAACAGAAAGGTCTTTTGATCGATTAGGAAATGAAAGGGTTAAAGCTCAATTCTGGGTGGTCCTTCCTCTACATCAGAAATTAAAATGATCAGGAAGGGAGATTTTGCCCAAGGTAAAGAATAAAATGGTTAACTTCAACTGTCAGATGTCTGCCCCAAACAATCATGGCTACCTAATGCACAAAGGATGCTACACACCAGATAAAAATGTCTGTCCAGGTTTCACTACTGGTGTTGTTTCCTGCCCAACTCTTCCAGATGTCTTAGTCTTCAAGGTTGTATAACAGGATGTTTTGCCAAAGGTGTGGTTACTAGATGTTTTGAGAATTAAGGATGTGTTTACACTTGTTTGTGCCTTGAACCATGGTGTCCTTGAGAGGAAGAAGTCTTTTGCCTCCCTTGCTTTGGGTATAAAAAGCTATGATAAATAAACTTCGGGCTGCTGTGTATTGGCTCAGAGCCCCCCTGAAGCTATCCTGTGTCTCTGTCTTTTTCTTTTATGTCTATGTCTCTGTTTTTCCTATTTATTATTTCTCAAGCCTCACTCTTTTATTCTGGACTGTTCGACAGGTTGGGCAGGGCCCATCAGGAAACTGACTATTATCCATGGGCTAGTGTTGCACCCAGCCTTCTTTGGAGAAGCCTCTTACAGCAGTGAGTGGCAGTCAGTGCAGAGAATCAGAACTGGTCAGAGTTGATAATATGTAAGTGGTGAGTGCTCATTCCCTAGTCCCTGAGCTCAGAAAACATCACAGAAGAGAAAAGAATATAAGATCCCAGGAGGGGGAGTCACCCTCTAAACACAACATGGCCATCACAGTCATTAACGCACAGCAGCTGTGGATGCCTACACACAATCAAGCCACCAACAATTCATCACGGACAGGCTCATGAGGCCCCATCCCTTGCTGAAGGGTTATTGGCAGTTGAGGGCTTCTGGAGGAATCAATTTTCTTAAGGGTGTGACTGCTGGTAGGGTTCCCATGCTCTAGTGTCTGCCCCACATTCATGGGCATGCAGCCAACATTAACTGGCTTTGGTGAGTTATTAAAAAGGGCAGGCATGAAGAGGAGGGACATGAAGGAGGACAGGTTGAGGGAGGTCTGAGCTCAGGGTTGAGGGGAATAAGGTGCAAGTGTTATCAAGATGCATCATATACACACAAAAAGTTGTCCAAGAATAAAAATTTACAAATAAAATATAAAGAATCTGTACTGAGTCTACCTTTGTGCCATTATTTTCCTAATCCTGTTTCCTTCAAGTATTTCATATGGCTTCATTGCCTTTGACACACACTTCCATTGGAGGTCTTTCATGGATTGTTCATTAGTGTTAGGACTTTAAGTTTCACCAGATGATCAAGGCTATCCGGGAGCGGCTGAGTAAGTTGTCCTCCAGCAGTAGCTCTCTCAAATCTGCAAAGATTTTCATTTTAATTGGTTGATGTAACCTAGGATCTCAGTGCCTAAACCCACCCAGGTGAATCCACTGATAAGTGGTTGGAGAGGAGGGAGGTACCAAACCCATGGCTTCTAATACCATCTAATCAAATGTCTGTCTATGTCTGATCTTCCACAGCAGGAAAGAACCCAGTCAGTACTCAGCAAAGACTTGATAAATGGGAGGTACATGGATATATGGATAAGGAATGACTCAGCCAAACAATACTTGAGTGTTTAGGAATCAAGTGTGATTACTTTTTCCAAGTCAATCATGCAATTATAAAAATCCCCTTTGCTGATTTCATCATTCTGGTCAATAATTTTCCTTTTATTCAAATGACTTAGTGATCTAGATAAACATTTACATCAGGATCCAACTCTAAATGTTGCCATATCACATGTGTTCATTCAGTCAGTTGTGCTGATGGTGGTGTAATGAAATCATGGATGTATACTAATTTTCTAAGCAACCACTATTTGCTTCTCTTTTTCATTCAAATCATAAACTACTAAGACTCTTAGCTATACAAATATAGAGGCACCTGGCTTCCCTTGTGTTGTTAGAGAGCCTGTCAGTGGCTGATGATACAGGAATTACATACAAAAAGTTGTAATTAGCTCTACAGACTCTGAAATTGGTCTTTCTTAAGTCAAAGAAGCCATTCCTGGGCAATGTGGAGCTCACTCTACCAGGCTGTAGCTCTAGGAAGTTCCTCACCTTGAAGATGGCAAATGGCATCTGGGAGTTGCTTAAGAAGATTATGCCGACAATCAAGAACTTCCAGGTTTGACATTGACCCCAAGGATGAAGGCAGGGACTCCAGAAAGTTGTTTTCTATGTATAGTTCTTTAAGATTCTGCCATAACATGAGAGGGTGTGGTGAGGACACTTATCTTAATAAGCGAATTACAATAATCAGACTTATCTGTGAGTATCCACTCATGTGCAGTAGGGAACTCATGCCTTGGGACAATGGAGAAACATGTTTGTTGTGGTTTGAATCTGAAATGTCCCTCAAGCCTCATGCTTTCAGTACCTATTCCCCAATCTTCAGTGCTTCTTGAAGTTGGAGGAGCCTTTAAGATGTGGGCTAGCTGGCAGAAGCAAGCCCCAGATGCAGGCCATGGGAGGTCATACCTGTCCCTAGCTCTGGTCTAGTTCTGTTTCCTGATCTGCCAAGATTAAGGAGCCTCTGCTACATATTCCTTCTGCCATACACAAAGCCCTCCTGCCATGATGTCTTCCCCAGTGTGTAGGACTGAAATCCCTCCAATGGAAGCCCAAATAAACCCATCTTTCCTTGGATGGTTTAGTAAGGTATACTGGTCCCAATGGCAAAAGGACTAACTAGTAAATATTTACATAATTAATATCAAGAAATACAATTGCTTTGAGTAAAGCCATTGGATTTAGTTTCCATTTACACAGGAAATGAGAATACTGGAACTTAATTTTATCAAAACCTCATAAAAAGGAACTTGGGTCATTACAGCATGTACTCCCTTTCAATAGCTAGTTATCTTTGGCAATTGCTATAATTATTCAACTAAGTGCCCCAAGTCATATAGGTTAAAGTAGCCAAAAACCATGGATAATTGGTTTGGATTACCTATTTTCAACTTTACTGGGCAAAATAAAATAATAATATTTAATATTTGCATTTAACCCCATGGTAATGGTATGTCTTATACAAGGAACAAGATGGTGAAAGGTGTTCTTTGAGCATAGACAGAGTAATGGAGAATTAAGGATAGGATCTCTGTGTCACAGTGAGAATTATCAGTATTATACATACCATTGCTCAGTTCTGTTCCAAAGGTTATGAATAGCCCAGAGCTACTACATCATTATCATTAAGAGGGAAGAGGAATATGGACAAACAGTTCTCCACAAATACACATATAAAAACACTACTGTGGATGAAGTTATTTTGATTCAGGATTCAGCAGAGAACTATGGACCTGTCATCAGATTGCCATCACCAAGCAAGAAAGTCAGGTCATATTGTTCCTTATAGGGAATCCTGGTGCCAAAATTTTAGGCTCCCAATCATGTTACTTATAGGACACTTTAACTTCTAAACAATGTCTTTTTCAATGGGTATTTATGAAATATATAAATTAAATAGAAAATGGTATGAGTCAATTTCTACAAATAAAAATACCAAAATGCAATAGTAGAAAGAAGAGCCACTGATGCAATAGTGGCATGTAAGTTATGGGGTAACCAATCACTTTCTGCTGGGATTTGAGGCCCACACAGGCGGAATGTGTGCCTGGTACTATAAACCTGGTCAAAAGCCCATGGCTGGAAGGTCATAAGTGCCAGTGAAGAAACTATTTCTGTGTTTTTGCTAAATGCTCATGTTGTCAACTGCCTTTATAATACTTACATTTATACCCATAGGTTAGTTCTGTCCTCAACCTTGGCCAGAGAAACTTCTTTCTGTATTAGGCAGCAGCTAATGTGGAGACTGAAAATGGTCAAAAGGCTGAAAATAAGCGGATTTTAAATAACCCGTATACGGCACTGGTGTTGAATCCCCTCAGAGAATGTAATAGCAGAGGCGGTGGACAGAAAGGTAGAGGATGGGGAGGAGTGCTGGGAAATGCTGTTTTCTGGACAAGGACATGACTTATGAACTAGGAGAAGCTGTGGTTACCTGCACAAGACCAAGCCACACAATGGTCAATCAGCATTCTAGCAGGCAGCAGAAATGGATACAGTGGGATTAAAAAAGAAGACTGGACCTGAAGGTTGGAGGGTGTGCTGACTAGTTTTATGTCAACTTGATACATGCTGGAGTTATCTGAAAGGAGGGGACCTCAATTAAGAAAATGAGATCCAGCTGTAAGGCATTTTCTTAATTAGTGATTGATGATAGAGGACCCAACCCACTGTGGGTGACCTCCCTGGGCTGCTGGTCCTGGGTTCTATAAGAAAGCAGGCTAGGTAAGCCATTTGGGGAGCAAGCAAGTAAGCAGCACCCCTCCATGGCACCTGTATCAGCTCCTCTGACAATGAATTGCTATATGGAACTGTGAGTGAAATAAACTCTTTTCTCCCCAAGTTGCTTTTGATCATGGTGTTTCCTTTCAGCAATAGTAACTCTAACTAAGACAGGCAGATATGTAAGGGGGTGTCTTGGGGGAATAAGCAGGGGAGTTGGGGTGGGATGGGATCAAGATGCATTGCATATGTATATGAAATTGTTGGGAATAAACAAAAGATATCTTTTTTTTGAGACAGGGTTTCTCTGTGTAGCTTTGCGCCTTTCCTGGAACTTGCTTTGTAGACCAGGCTGGCCTCGAACTCACAGAGATCTGCCTGCCTCTGCCTCTGCCTCCCGAGTACTGGGATTAAAGGTGTGCGCCACCACTGAGCGGCTATAAGATATCTTTTTTAAAAAGACATTGTGGCAGAATATTTATTTACACTGTGAAGATGTGTCTTTGCCAAGGTGCCTTCTGGTTGGTTTAATAAAGAGCTGAATGGCCAATAGGTAGGTAGGAAGAGATTAGGCAGGACTTTTGGGGACAGTGGGGACTCTGGAAAGAACAGAGGCAGAGACACCAGGAGACACAGAGCAAGCAGCATGTGCATGGCAAGTGGTAACAGCCACGAGCCACATGGCAGAATGTAGAATACTATACATGGGTTACGTTAAAAGAACTAGTTAGAAACAAGCCTAGGCTATAGGCTGAGCTTTCATAATTGATAATAAATCTCTGTGTTATTATTTAGGAGCTGGTGGGTGGGACAGAAAAAGAATAGGTACAAGACATACTAAATAACAATCACAGTACAGTGTTGTAGGGCTTGTTCAGTAACAGTCAGAGCCCCGAAATGTAAAACCCATGGTTTGGGGCTGAAAATCCAATACAAATACATCCTTTATGCAATGTGGGAAACATTGCCTCATGTTCTCTCAGCATTAGCTCTGGGGCAGGGTGGCATGCACCTCTTGTCTGTTCCTTGGGAGGGCTTACCTGCAATTTCTTGATGTTTTCTGGCACACTGGAGAACTTGAATCCCTGGTCTTGTCCAATGTATAATTTCTCCAGAGACACTAAGGAAAAGATTTCCTCTGGGAAGGATAAAAAGTCATTTCCTGTGAGTCCAAGAGTCTTCAGTTTTATAAGTGAGCTCACAGTCGGTGGTAACTGGAAGTATTCCAAAAAGCTAAAGTTAAGGTTGAGATTGTTTTTAAACACTCAAAATTAAGTTGTCTGGTGGTAGTGGGTTATCAATACTGACATTAGTGTCACCAAAGTTGTACACAAATCCCCAGTGCTAAATTTAACTGACTTTATGATGAGAATTTTAAGGAATAAGTTGAGTTTTGGCTTCGAAACAAGCTGTTAAACCAAAAAGTAGGGTTGTCAATGTCTCCTAGCAATGGATGCTTCCGTATATGTTCATATGTGTACTGCATAATTACCATATGTGTTTGCAGACTGGGCTTCCACCTGTTTCCTGCTGAGGCAGGCAAGTGTGGGGCAGTATTTGGTTTGGGTTCAGCCATACCCTGTCCTATTGTTGTTTGTTTTTGCTCTTTTGGGGGCCCACCACCCAGTTCCCAAAAATATTTCTCAGAGTGGCTTATTCTTAATTATAAATGTTTGGCCTTAGCTTGGCTTGTTGATAGCCAGCTTTTCTTAACTTTAAATTAGCTCATACATCTTTTGCCTCTGGGCTTTTCCCATTTTCTTACTTCCATAAATTTTACTCTGTGACTTGCTATGTAGCTGGGTGGTTGGCCCCTGGAGTCCTCCTCTTTCTCTGGCTATTCTCTTTTTCCTCTCAGATTTCTCCTTCTATATATTCTCTCTCTCTGCCTGCTAGTCCCACTCACCTTTTCTCCTGCTTTGCTATTGGCCGTTCAGTTCTTTATTAGGCCATCAGGTGTTTTAGACAGGCACAGTATCACAGTTTCACAGAGTTAAACAAATGCAACATAAACAAAAGTAACACACCTTAAAATAACATTCCACAACATTGTCCCTCTCTTGTAATAATGCACTTGGCTGGCTAGCTCTTTCACTGCAGACACCATGCACATACATCCCTTTCCAAACAATGCACCTAGTAAGCTCAGAGCCCCTTGGACTCGCACCTGCATCAGGCTACATGTACTCCCATCTCTAGACAAACGTATAAATCGTCCTGTTCTGGTTACAGTTCAGTTTGGACGGTATCTTTTCAAGCATATTCCAAGTGTATCCAGATATGATGAATAGGAGGGCCAACATGGCTTAAACTAGATTAGGGTTGCACATGCAGTAAGACAAAATTGTGTTCTCTAGTAATCTTTGGGGCTCGTCCTCTATTTACTAGCTTGTGTATATGTATAACAAATGAGACATAATTAAAACTAGATGCATTATAGGAAGGAACATATGCAGTAGGAAAAAAAATGAATATATGATCTAATCTATCAATCAAAATAGAGAGCCATCCAAACTAGCCCCACCCCAAGTAACTAGTCTTTAACCCCACAGAATGAAGCATAGAATGTGTGGGGCCCATGAGCATCCTTACTCATGTGGTCTCCTATTGATCTTGACAGTGTATCTGCCTATAATCTCTGCCATCACTTTGCTCAAATGATAGAACCTTGCTTCTTGTGTAAATTGGTGCGGGCTCTAATTTTCAGCTCTTCGGATGAGAAGTTGAGCCTCTGAAAACACAAGGCCAGACCTGTCTACGCTAACACTGCCACTCCTCTGCTTTTCATGAGTTGGGTCAATTCATGTTGCTTCATTGTATATGTGTTACCTAGAGAATGTCAAATGCTTGATAATGTTGGAAGAAAGAGCACTATAATTATATAGAATATTATAATAATAATATCTGTAATACATTTATTTCCTGG
>NC_051068.1:9062221-9072797 GCF_004664715.2 Peromyscus leucopus | reverse complement strand
CTCAGTTACAAATATCAAAGACAACATAATCCAGATTCTCTGTGTGGTAGCCATCTTTACGTGGCTTATTTTTTTTAAAGAGATTTATGTATTTATTTAAAGATTTATTTATTATGTATACAGTGTTCTGCCTGCATATGTCCCTGCAGGCCAGAAGAGGGCACCAGATCTCATTACAGATGGTTGTGAGCCACCATGTGGTTGCTGGGAATTGAACTCAGGACCTCTGGAAGAGCAGCCAGTGCTCTTAACCCCTGAGCCATCTCTCCAGCCCCACGTGGCTTATTTTTTATATTACCTTGAGCCTATTGCTTTAAACTGCACCATTCTAAGACTGAAAAGGCGCTGTGGCTGCTGGCTCCGCCCACTTCAGCTTCCCAACATGGCAGTGGTACATTTTCGCCAGCCCTGGGAGTCATCAAGTCTCAGAAATAGTGGGTCTAAGCTTTTATCAAAGCAGTGTGTAGCCCAGAAACCTCTTTTTTTTTTTTTTTTTTAAATACTAGTAAAGACTAAATCTACCACACAGTGTAATGTGGGGCTGGCAGACGCCTCATTTCTGCCATACTGCTGGTCAAACGCACACGCCAGGAACCCGCCAGTGTTCAAACCTGCGTTTTGCGGCATCTAGCTGCCCGTATGAGACAAGAAGCAGGAACCTGGTTTTGGCTCTGTTTAGAGTTGATTATTAAATATTCTCAGGTTTAAGGTGGAAACTCGAGCCGTTGGGCACCATTTGTTGCTGGAGGGCTTCTCTCCAGGTTCCCCAAGCCCCGCAGTCCCACAATCCACGTATAAAATAATCACTCAGACGCTTATATCACTTATAAACTGTATGGCTGTGGCAGGCTTCTTGCTAACTGTTCTTTTATCTTAAATTAACCCATTTTTATAAATCTATACCTTGTCACGTGGCTGGTGGCTTACCGAGTCTTTACATGCTGCTTATCCTGGCGGTGGCTGCAGTGTCTCTCCCCTCAGCCTTCTGCTTCCCAGAATTCTCCTCTCTCCTTGTCCCACCTACTTCCTGCCTGGTCACTGGCCAATCAGTGTTTTTTTTATATAGAGCAATATCCACAGCAAACATCTGGTGTCGTGACCAAGCGGGCGCTTCCCAGTGCCCTGTGCCTGGAAACTCGTAAACCAGGGACTGCTCCACACAAACCGGGGACTCGGCTCCGTATGCGACAGACCGCTCTCCATTAGCCTGGCCCCACGAAAAATCCATCCAACACCATTTCTCTGATTGGCAAGTCCCCCACTTTTCGGCCAGCGTAAACGGTTTCCTGAATCTGTGAGAACAACCATTGAGCTTCACTGAGTATTCCTGAAGCCGGGGAACCCCCAGCCATGGTCTTCTTTGGCTACAGTCGGCCCCTTTTGCATGTCTAAATTTCTAGCCATCTCCCATGTCTGCAGCCTGAGATATTCCTCGCGGTAGGACCACGCCGTTGGGTGTGTCCTGGGGGCTGTGTGAGGGCTACACGTTCTTCCGGCTTGACGAAGTGGTAGATGCTGTCCAGATTCCCAGGGAACCCTTGCCTCTTGGGCAGGGACCCCGCTTCTTGGTGGCGAGCCAATTAGCAGCCTGTGCCTGGTATCCGTCCTTGGCCTTGGGAATCCTGGGGCCTTGGCTCCGGATCACGTTTGTTTTGTTTGTTTTTTTATTTTTTTTTTTATTTTTCTGCCTCTCTGCTGCAGACATGGGAAACAAGACTTCCAACCCTATTTGTCCTTCCTCTCCCTTAGGCTGTCTTCCTGAAGCTTTAAAATCTCATTGGGCTGGTCTACGCTTTACAGCTCGGACAGGAGGCGATCTTTGATCGAAGCTGGCTACAAGTTCAAAGCCAAGCACACAAAAAACCTGTCTGACCCCTCTTTTTAAGTAATGCCTTACTTAAAGATTCCTAAGCTGATCCGTCTCTGTACTAAGAAATGGCCCAAATATGCTTTAGAAAATAACAAAAAAATGGCCGACCAGCGGCTCCTTAGATCCTGATATTTCACGAGAGTTATCTAATTTCTGCTAGCAAACAGGCAAATGGAAACATTTGCCCTACATAAAAGCTTTCTTCTTTCTGAATGCTAAACCGTCTCTTCTGGATTCCTTCTCTCCTGCTCATATGTTCCTAGCTATGCCTAAACCGGGGATTCTCTGACTCCGGAATCTCTGACTCTAGATCCTGCTAATGAGCCTCCACCTATCCAACCTCCAGCCCCCACCCCTACTCCTAGGGTGACTGTTCCTTCAGCTCCTCTTCCAGATTCCTCTTCCTCTAAAGCCGATTCTTCCTCAGCAGCAGCTGTTTCTCCCTCAGCAGTGGCGGTTTCTAAAGGCCCTGCCCTGGCTCCAACCTTTACTCCTCCTACCACCCATTCACGAACTGCTAAAGTGCCTGATTCCAGCCATCCAAACCCTTCCACTGTTCTCCCTTTGCGAGAGGTGGTTGGTGTGGATGGACTGATTAAAGTTCATGTTCCATTCTCTCTAGCAGAACTCTCTCAGATAGAAACTAAGCTGAATACTTCTAATTCTGCTTCCTTTATTAAACAGTTTCAATATATAACTCAATCTTATAGTCTCACCTTTCATGATATATACATGATACTTTCTAATAATTTACTTCCTGAGGAGCTCAGGCAGTTATGAGAACAGGCTAGGACCCATGCAGACGAAATTCACCAGACTAACCTTTCACACACCCCCCCCAGGAGCTGAGGCTGTTCCTGACCAAGAACCACATTGGGACTTTAACACCCAGGGTGGCTGTCTAGCCAGAGATAGGTTTATTATCTGTCTCCTGACAGGCCTCCGTAAGGCTGCCCTAAAATCAGTAAACTATGAAAAACTAAAAAAATGGTAATTCCGGATAAGGATGAAAATCCATCTTACTTCTTAGAGCAGCTCACCAAGGCTCTACTTCAGTTCACTAGCTTAGACCTGGAGAGCCCTGAGGGCAGGCAGCTGCTAATGACCCACTTTGTCTCACAGAGCTTCCCTGACATTAGGGATAAACTTAAACGTTTGGAGAACGGCCCTCTGACCCCACAGGCAGAATGCTGGCGATAGCATTTAAGGTGTACCATGGGAGAGATGAAAAAGCCCAGAAAGGGAACTGCCAGATGCTGGCAAGCACCATCCTACCGGCTCCCTGAAAGCCGTCTGGTCCCTGTTTCAAGTGCGAGAAAGAAGGCCATAGGGCCCGGGCTTGCACCACCGCCCCACAAAGGGCACCAACAAGGCCTTGTCCAAAATGTTGCCAAAAGGGTCACTGGTCAGCTGACTATCCTAATGTCCCAAGCGACATAGGAACACCAAAGACCACCCTCCGGCTGACTTTCTAGGCTTGGCCTACAGTGAGGACTGATGCTGCCTGGTTCCACGCCAGCCACTCTCATCTCACACAGGGAACCAAGGGTAATAATAAAAGTAAATGGATGCCCCATCTCGGAGCTACCTACTCTGTCCTGAGAGAGTTTTGGGGACCTACCTCTCCTTCTCATCTCCCTATTGTCAGGGTTGGGGGACAGCCTTACCTACCTCATCAGACACCACCACTTAATTGCATTTTCAGAGGCATACCTATCACACACACACACATTCTTAGTGGTGCCAAGCTGTCCTGGACCTTTAATAGAAAGGGATCTTCTAGCTAAGGTAGGAGTGTCCATTTCTTTCGCTCCACACATTTGCCTCATCCCAGACGTGCCAACAGCTCCCCTCCTCCTTCTCCTAGCCACTCACTCTACTGACTCTAACAATTCTTTTCCATTGCCAGCCTCTCAGGTAGACCCAAAAGTTTGGGATACCCAAAAGCCTTCTATTGCTAGACACCATCAGCCTGTTATTATCCAGCTACAGAATCCTACCAGATATATCACCCAAGCTCAGTACCCTCTCTCACTCGAGAGCCTGAGAGGACTTAAGTCTATCATTTCTGACCTTTGTAGGAAAAAGCTGCTCCGCCCAACCTCTTCCCCTTTTAACACCCCCATACTTGCAGTTAAAAAGTCTAATGGAACCTACCACCCTGTTCAAGACCTCAGCCTCATTAATTCTGCAGGGGTCCCCCTCCATCCTTTAGTGCCTAACCCTTACACTCTCCTGTCCACTATCCCTTCGGGAACCTCTCACTTCCCAGTTCTAGATCTCAAAGATGCCTTCTTTTCTATTCTTCTCAGTCCTCAGTCTCAAAATATCTTTGCTTTCACCTGGACTGACCCTGACACTCACTGGTCCACACAGCTGACCTGGACTGTTCTGCCGCAGGGATTCAGAGACAGTCCACAGCTATTTGGTCAGGCTCTGGCCTCTGGCCTGCTTTCTCTGTGTCTCCCTGGCTCTAAACTAATACAGTGTGTAGATGATATTTTACTCTGTAGCCCATCTTTACAGGTTAGCCAAACTAACACCTCTGCTCTCCTAAATTTCCTGTCCAGCTGAGGTTACAGGGTATCTCCTTCTAAAGTTCAGCTGTCAACTCCCCAGGTCATCTATTTGGGTCTAACTATTATTCCAACCCACAAGGCTATTACTGTAGACAGAAAGTGTATAATCCAGTCTCTTACAGTCCCTTCTACTAAACAGGAGATTCTGTCTTTCCTAGGAATAGCTGGCTTCCTGGTCTCGGGTTCCATCTTTTTCTCTCCTTGCTTGCCCCTTTTATGAGGCAGCTCAGGGCTCACCACACGAGCCCCTCCTCCATCCTGTCACTAAACCTTTCCAGAAGCTCCAACAGGCTCTTCTCTAGGCCCCAGCACTTAACCCATCCCTTCTCCCTCTATATAACAGAGAAGGAGGGATTTGCCCTGGGAACTCTAGGGCATCAGCTGGGACCCTCCTTTGCACCTGTAGCCCATTTGTCAAAGAAGTTAGACCTTACCAGTCAGAGCTGGGCACCTTCCATCCATGCCTTAGCAGCTGCAGAGCTCCTTATTCGGGAATCAAAAAAGCTAAGCTTTGGGTCACCCATTATTGTGTTTTCTCATCATAATCTGTCCCATCTTTTAATTTATAAAGGCTTACAAACTTTACCTCCTTCCCGGGTTCTTTATCTCCAGGTGGCATTACTAGAGGATGCCATACTTACTTTCCAGACTTGTCTACCTCTTAATATTTCAGCCTCCTCCCTCAACCTAATGCTGACTATTCTCCTTCTCATTCCTGCACTGAAACCTTAGAGGAATTGTTACCTCACTCTTCACACATACAGGAGGGCACATTGCCTCAGGCTACTTATACCTGGTACACAGATGGCAGTTCCCTTTTATATGAAGGGACCTGTAAAGTGGGTTATGCCATAGTGTCAGATACTGAGATAATAGAGGCACAGGCATTACCCACACACACCACTAACCAACAGGCTGAGCTGATAGCTCTCACCCGTGCCTTCCAATTGGCACAGGGACAATCTCTAAATGTTTACACAGACTCCAAATATGCTTTCCATATCCTCCTATCCCACACTGCTATTTGGAGGGAGCGTGGCCTCCTCACAGCAAAAGGGGGATCTCTAACTCAGGAAAAATAATGGCCACGCTGGAGGCTTCCCACCTCCCCAAGGCTATAGGAATTGTCCACTGCCAGTCTCATCAGACTGATAGCTCTATCATCTCTAGGGGAAACAACTGAGCTGACCAGGCAGCCAGGACAGCAGCCTTCCAGGGCCAAGTCTCACCTCACCCACCACAGGGAATCCATAAAGTACAGCCTACACCCTCACAGGGAACTCCAGACACTAGACAAATTCTTTCCTATCTACACCAGCTCTTTCATCCTAATAATCTTTCTTTGTCTCAATTTGTAAAAGCTCACCTGCAGCCCACCTCTGAGGACTTACGGTTCTTAACTATTACTGCCTCTTGTGAGATCTGCCAAAAAACAGATCCCAATACCAAGTACAGGAGTCAGCCTTTTCCCACCCACCAGGCTGACTGACTGGCAGCTTGATTTTAACCATAGGCCTACCGTTAGGAAAGTTAAATATCTCCTTTGGTGGTTTTTCAAATTGGGTGGAGGCATATCCGGTTTCTAATAAACGGGCTCAGACAGGTGCAGACCTCCTTCTCTGAGAAATTATTCCTCTGTTTGGGGTTCCTGCTTCTCTCCAGTCTGACAATGGGCTGGAGTTCACCTCTCAGATTTCTCAGACACTAGCTAAGGCTCTTAACATTCCTTGGCATTTTCATATCCCATACCATCCTCAATCCTCAGGAAAGGTGGAGCGTACCAACTGGTCTTTAAAAACTATTCTTACTAAGATGTCACAGGAACTTCATCTCGACTGGGTAAGATTATTGCCTCTAGCTCTTCTCAGGCTCAGGGCTCTTCCTAAAAAGCCTCTTTCAATTTCTCCATTTGAACTAATATATGGAAGGCCAGTTCTAACACCAGGTCTTTTATCCAACCCTCCAACTGTTCCAGATAGCCTGTTAACTCCTCTTTTATGTCACCTAAGGTCTATCCTATGGATCTACGCAGACTATTCATTACCTCAGCCGTGTGACAATAATTGTCCACCTCCAATCCACATCGGGGATCAAGTTCTTCTCTTCCCTCCAGGCCAGCACCCTTCACCCCTTTCCCCTAAGTGGCAGGGACCCTTCAAGGTAATTCTTGTGACTCCTACAGCTGCTAAACTTGAGGGCTTTCCTCACTGGGTTCACCTGTCTCATCTAAAACCTTTTATCTCACCTCTATTCTAGAAAAATCTCTCTTCATATACAGTGAAACAAACAGGGCCTTGTACTCTCTCAAGCTCCAGAGGACATCAGGATCTACTGCCTTGTCACCAATTCCAGAGGAATAAGGTACCACCCCTTCCTTTCCCAACTAGGGCCACACAGAGCCGGAGGCAAAAAGGACCATCAAAAATATCTAGGCAGTAAGGAAAATATAATACAACAGTCTTCAATACTCAGTAACTGATCATCTGCGTTTCCTAAATGCTAACCTAATAAGAGAAACAGGTGCCTTAAATAAACTACCTCTAATAAGGCTTGTCTCAGATAAAAATTAAGCAGAGTACTAAGGCCAGATCTACCTCAGATAAATGTCACATGTCTCCATCTGGGCAGGCCAGATCTACCTCAGATAAATGCCAACTCCAAAAATAAAATAATAATGATTCTTTTTTCTCTAAGATTTTTCTATGTCACCAGTATCTTGTCAAACAGAAGGTTCCCAGCCACAGCACAGATGGACAGCTGCAGAACAAGGGGACAGCAGAATGTCATTCTAGGACACCCCCCCCCATCATCCCAGGACTCCACAAGCTACCCTCCCCATTTCCCCCCAAGAGCCAACCGATGCCCACTATTCAGCCAAAAGCAGTCTTTAAAAGAAATGTCGCCCCCTACCCACTCAACCACAATTTTTTTCTTTTTTTTTAAAAAAAAGAAGAGTCAGGGATGATAGATTCACGACATGCCCCCACAGTTGGGCATGTCTGGTGGACCTAGACACTTCCACCTAGCCAGTTCAGGGTTAAAATGCCATTTCCAGGCCAAGGCATCTCGAGTGACCAGGACCCTGTGGCTTTGCATGGTTGCGTAAGAGCGTGCAACGCAACCATGTGATCTGCGCATGCGTGGAGTAGCCACATCGACCTGTGTACATGTGTGCCACCCAGCCTTTATAAACTGGTGCCATATTCCCAGCTTCCTTCTTCTCTGTGCACACGTCTCTTCCACAGGCCTGAGCACCCCTGTCCTTTTCTCTTATCTTAATAAACTCTTGTTAGTGGATTCTGTTGTGCTTCATGACATT
This sequence comes from Peromyscus leucopus, assembly GCF_004664715.2. NCBI lineage: Eukaryota > Metazoa > Chordata > Mammalia > Rodentia > Cricetidae > Peromyscus > Peromyscus leucopus. The sequence continues at coordinate 9,065,029 of NC_051068.1, read as the reverse complement.
TCCTCGCAGGGTAAGAGCGCCGCCAAATAACTAACATATGCACATATGTATATATATGATACTGTGACTTTGTAACTTACATTGCTCAGAGGATGTAATTTATAGCAAATACTAGAGACTAAGCAAAGTTCAAAAATTAAGTAAAGATATATGAGCTGGTTTCATTTATGTGGTAAGAAAAAAGGAATTAGGGATGAAAGAGAAGTAAGATGGGTCAATTCAAGCTTACAGACATTTTAATATTAACTGTGTTTTTGTGACCATCCTGACAGGAATGAAGAGACACTTGTGACCCTCCCTTTAGACACCAAAACAATGGAAACAATCCCAAGGAAATGGAATTTCCCCAGGAATCTCATGTTCTAAGAAAGAAAAACCCAGGCTGTCTCCCTGGAAAGATTTACAGTATCAGAAGACTGCAGAAGGGTCCGGAGCCCAGACCATGTGATATGTGGGGCCTCCTTGCTGAGGGACTGCTAAGCTATGCAAACCTCTGCCCTCAGTTAAAATCCAAGCCTTCTGTTAACACTCCGAAGATGGAGCTACAGGAGCCCCTGGGCCTCTTTCTCTGGGGCCACATTGAATAAATCTCTTTGTCTGCTTTTCTGTGCTATTTGTGCCTTCAATGGGACTATGGAGGATGGGTGGCCAGATGGTTTCAGGGCTCATGGGATGTAGATTCTGATCCTTTTGTTGGCAATAGTTTATTGTTTACTAATACCCTTGTTGGGGATGTCACTAGGAAATGCTAGCAATCTCTCGGGTTTCAGAGAACTGCCTTAGGATGGCCATTAACTTGCAGTCCAGTCCCCCCTGAAACACTTTTTTTGGCTGTTTTATAGCCAGTCTTTCAAAGTGGGATGCACTGGGGCTGGCATACCAGGATGTCAGCCCTCAGTTTGGCTGTTTAAATTATTGGTTAAAAGTATCAGGTACCAGAGGTCAGCCCTTTCTACAAAGACACTTGATAGATCTTCTGGGAGGTCTAAAACAGATCACAAAATCATACATTTGCACAAAGCAGTCATGCTTTCTTGAAGATAAAACAAACTTTAAAAGGAAATATAAAGAAGGAGGGAAGTACATTGTAGACAAGTCAACACATGAACTGTGCTTTAAGACAGATGTGGATAACAGTAAGAATTCTGATGTTTGGATTTACGGTAAACTGTCATTGTACCCAATGGTGCAGTGGTGGCTTGGCTATTATGGGAGTGACCAACCGACTGACCGACCTGTGATCTCCATTGTGGCCCATCCTCCAGGAGGCAACCATGCCTAGTACTGTAGGCCTGGCCCACCCCCCATGAGGTAGCCCATACCTAGTACTGTAAGCCTGGCCCACCCCCCATGAGGGAGCCCATGCCTAGTACTGTAAGCCTGGCCCATCCCCCAGGAGGGAGCCCATACCTAGTACTGTAAGCCTGGTCCATCCCCCAGGAGGGAGCCCATACCTAGTACTGCAAACCTGGCCCATCCCCCAGGAGGGAGCCCATACCTAGTACTGTAAGCCTGGCCCATCCCCCAGGAGGGAGCCCATACCTAGTACTGTAAACCTGGGCCACCCCCCATGAGGGAGCCCATGCCTAGTACTGTAAGCCTGGCCCACCCCCAGGAGGGAGCCCATACCTAGTGCTGTAAACCTGGCCCATCCCCCAGGAGGGAGCCCATACCTAGTACTGTAAGCCTGGTCCATCCCCCAGGAGGGAGCCCATACCTAGTACTGTAAGCCTGGTCCATCCCCCAGGAGGGAGCCCATGCCTAGTACTGCAAACCTGGCCCATCCCCCAGGAGGGAACCATGCCTAGTACTGTAAGCCTGGCCCATCCCCCAGGAGGGAGCCCATACCTAGTGCTGTAAACCTGGCCAAGGACTTGTGGCCAGGGAGGTGACATGCCCTTGTGATTTCTAATGTTGGTTGCTGACTTCATTGGATTTGGAATACTAAAATGAAAGCTACTGGGCACTCCTGTGAGGGACTACCTTGACTAGGTTATTTGAAGTAGGGAGACCCACCCTCCATGTAGGCAGTGACTTCTGTGGCAGCCAGATAAACATGGGAGGAGGGAACTGCAGTGGAGGCTGAAGGAAGTGCTCGCCTCTCTGCAAGCTCAGTTTTTAAAGGCAAAAGACACAAGGTTACATCATTTAGGGGTGCTAGTACAGGTACAATTCTGATAGGCTCGCTTCTAGGGGCTTTCTACAAATCATGGCTTAATCTTACTTCTAAGGTGGTGGTTACCCACCACCATTTCTCATTGGCTGCCCTCAGGTGGGGACATTTCTGTGGTCAGTTACCCTGGAAACCAGGGAGAGGACATTCCATAGTCTCGGCAGGCATTACCTCATGACTACCTTGTGACTCTACTTTTACACGTCCTGGTTTCTGGAATCTGAACTGACTAGTTTCAGTAACTAATGGCCTATTCCTAAAAGGAGAAATCTTAGGTCTTAGTTTTAGGGTGAAATAGTTTTCGTCTTATTTCTAAGATGGCTCATTTTGGTCTCACAAAGACCAACAGTCTCCACGCATCCTCCAGGCTTTGGTGCCAGGTTGGGACTGCTGCATCATCCAGCCTCATAGACTGAGCAAATTCTGGACTGTTGGCCTCGCTGGTGTGAGATGCCATTTATTGCACTACCTGGACACAAGGTGTTAATCAACCTAATAAACCACATATGTATATTTGTTTCACCAGCTCTGCTCTTAGAGAACCCTGGCTAGTACAGCTCTAGAGAGGAACCTATTGTTAACATTGTGATAAGTGGACATGTTGTCAACCTGCCTTTTAAACACTCCCGTTTAGA
>NC_051068.1:9024721-9057221 GCF_004664715.2 Peromyscus leucopus | reverse complement strand
CCATTCAGTCAGGGCCTCTGCTGGGCAGCGGGCACCCCTTTCTTCTGTCCCGGGGTGTTGGGATGGAAGGAGAGGCTGGTGACCTCAGCACAGACCATGCAGTGAGTCAGTAACTGAGCAGTCTCCCGAGCTCCCAGCACCCTGGTCTGTCTTTCTGTCGCTGAGTCACCTAAGCTGGTCAACCTCCCACACTGTAAACACACCACAGAACAGGAAAATAATGAGGCAGCTTGTCTGGAAAAGACTTTACTCCCTGCTGAGTGCCACCACATGTCTCTTTTTACGACTTTTCACAGTCTGTTCTTACAGAAAACAGGCAAGAGGGGAACCATGAAACAGCCCTCCTTGAGAGTCTTGATGAAAACGAGCCCACCAAAGCCAAGGTACAAATGGAACTGAGTATGAGTGAAATCTAGACCTTGGGCAAAGGTCCAGATTCTTGGGACCACTCAGCCACATGTGCCTTATTAGATCATGAATCATAAGACCATACTGTCAGGAAATAAGCATTCCCTCCCTCTCAGAGAGGAACCTGCCGTGCTCCTTAACAAAATCCTGTCCAGCTTTCTCCCTACCTGCTAGGGAGAGAAAACTCCACCTCCTGTGTACTTTTCCTTAGGCAATGTTTCCTTGGTGCAGTCAACACTTGCCTCAAAGGCAGATGTTTAAGAGGCCTGGGCATCAGCATTCACCAAGAGCTCCCAGACTTTCCTGTCTTCCTTGCCATTGCTGCCAGTGGGTGGTCTCCATAGGCTGCTGATCCCCCACAGATGCCTTTTACTCAAACAATCCTATTCCCCATTTAGCTAATAGAACTTCTGACTTTAACACTCTGAGGTCTCCTTCCTGAAGAAGGCCTGTCCACTTAACAACAAGGACAAAAGCATACGCTGTGTGGTGGTGGTGCGCACCTTTGAGCCCAGAACTTGGGAGGCAGAGGCAGGTGGATCTCTGAGCTCAAGGCCAGCTGGTCTACAGTACCATGATAGCCAGGACTACACAGAAAAACCCTGTCTCAAAAAAAACAACAACAAACAAGAGTGTGTAGTGGAGATGGCATCTTGGTTAGGGATGAGAGCTCATGTCCCCTTCTGCCTCTGAGAAGTGAGACCCCTTCTGACGTGAACCCGTGCCTGCTGCCAGTCTCTGGGTGTAAATGTAAGTTTTTGTTTCTCTGGGCTAAATGCCCATAATGCATTTGCTGTTCGTATGGCAAGTGCGTGCTGGTTTTGTGTATTTCCTTTGACTCCCATTTGTAGCACTGTGAACATCTCTTCACAGCCCGTTGAGTTGACTGTTTCCTTCCCACTGTGACAGATGCCCCAAGTCTGAACTGTTGATCACACACCTCTAGATTCTACAGGGGAAAGACTATCTTATGGGCTGGCGAGATGGCTGGAGACATGTTTTCAAGGGCCTTCCCTCATAGACAGCTTTGCAGACCACCTTCCCTTTCCTTGGAAATATTAGAAATGGGAGCATTACAACCGTCCCTCAGGGTTTAAATACTATATAAGAAGGCTGAGATCACACAAGTGGTTTCACACACAGCACTCCCAACTACCTTCCAGAACTGGATTTAGTCGGTCTGGACCACCCTCCTTCACACGGATGAGGTACAGACCCTAGCTGCAAAAACACTTCTCTTAAATGGAGCCTTGCTCCCACAACATATGACCTGGTGCCCTTCATGGTAGGGGTACTCTTGTATTCTCAGTACACTGCTTTTTCTTATTCTCATTTAACATGTATGCTTTTTTTACCATCTGCTAATCCCTTCTCTACTATAATGACAAGACACCCACATGACTACATTACCTGTTGGTGATGGACAAAGTATGGAGTAGATGGAAAAGATGAGCAGAAGAAACAAATTATTTAGAGGGCAGTGATGGAGCTCAAAGAGCTGAGAGCAGAGGACAGATACGTCAAAGGAAGGCAAAGTGTTGCTCTCATCACATTAAAGTTATCAGGCTTTATCCAGTCACACAAAGAAAGAGATCGGAAGGTTAAAAGAAGACAATGAACTCCATCTGACTGTTCTGGAAGGCTACTCAGGCTGCTGAATGGACAGAGGGTTGTAAGGTTGATTGAGAGCAGCTATTTTAGGACATTGATGAACAGTGTGTACAAAGGCCTCTTGGGAACACTGAAGGGCAGTGCCCCACTGTGTTTTCCTCTGATCTCCTTCTTGATTTTGTAGCTAAATCCTACGTACAGAGCCGGTGATCAGAAAAGGGTTCTGACTTAGAAGAACTGCGCTGGAAGGGGTGGGGTTGTACACTGTGTGTCTCTGCCAAGGCACCTTCTGATTGGTTTAATAAAGAGCTGAATAGCCAATAGATAGGCAGGAGAGAAGAGGCGGGACTTCTGGGCAGAGAGGGGAACTCAGGGGTGAATTGAGGCACATGGATTTCACCAGCCAGACACAGAGAAGTTGGTTGTACAGCATGGAGGAAATATAATGAGCCATGTGTCAGAACATAGATTAATATAAGTGGGTTAATTTAAGTTATTAGAGCTAGTTGTGAGCAAGCCTAAGCTAAGGCCAAGCACTCATAATTAATAAGAAGTCTCCATGTCATTATTTGGGAACTGGTGGTCCAAAGAAAGTCTGACTACAGATTAGAGCTATTCTAAATGGTTCATGTGCTCCCTTCTTTGACTATCAGGCTACTGAAATAATGGTCCTCAAAAGAATTACAAGTTTCCTAGGGATGTCATGTTGGGAAAGGGAAGTATGACACCTGCTGCCAGCCAGAGGAGGAATTTGCCTTTTAGGAAAATAGTTAACACAGTTCTGAGCCACAGCAATGATGGGCAGAGACTCCACCTGGACAGTGATGGCTTGGGGATGCGTGCCTCTTGCCCTCCATCTACATCTGCCTCTCATCTCGGGACACTGAAGATGCTTTTGTGGGCCACTGGACATCCTTATTTGTTCCTTTTCCCAATGTGCCACTGTAGCTAGAGTTTTCCTGCCTTGCCCACAGTCAGGACAAATCTGTCACCCACCAGTCCCACAGCCGCTCAGACCCAACCAAGTAAACACAGAGACTTATATTGCATACAAACTGTATGGCCATGGCAGGCTTCTTGCTAACTGTTCTTATAGCTTAAATTAATCCATTTCCATAAATCTATACCTTGCCACATGGCTCGTGGCTTACCGGCATCTTCACATGCTGCTTGTCATGGCAGTGGCTGGCAGTGACTCCTTCTGCCTTCCTGTTCTTTCTTTTCTCCTCTCTGTTAGTCCCGCCTATACTTCCTGCCTAGCCACTGGCCAATCAGTGTTTTATTTATTGACCAATCAGAGCAACACATTTGCCATACACAGTGGATAATTCTTTCCTGCTCTTCACTACTACTTCTCTCTTTAATTGGCCTGTTGGAGATGGACTGCTGAACTTAGCTCTTGGGTTTGCTAGAACACAGATTTACCCTTAAAACTCTGGTAACAAAACTTCTGACAGAAATGAGGCAAAATGTTTCAGTTTAGCAGGTGTTTAATCCGGCTTTGCATAAAAATGTGGCCTCTTCTCATTGACCCCATGGGAGGAATACTTTCTTTAAAGTAACAGCAAATATTGAAGCCATTCTAAAATTATTGACCTTCTTTGCCAGGTACAATTTACCTTTTGTTTAGGTGACCCCTCTGTCTTGGACATGACTTTGCTGCCATCTGCCAAATATCCCTCAGATAGCTATTTAAGTTTAAGAAAAAATGCACAATTAGTAAAATGGGGAAGGAACTCATGCAAATGGGTAGACCAAATGGGTAGAATTCAAATAGGCAGAGAAGGGGCAGATTTTCTATATTTGGTAGGCATTTGCTGAGAGTTTTATATATATATATATGAAATATATACATATTTATATATTATATATATAATAGATTTTGAGAATATTTAACCCCTTACACACTCTCGTGTCCCCTTCCCATCCTGTTGATCTTCCTCCTCTTTCCAGTCTCTTCCACTGCCATCTTTTCCTCCTCCCTCCTTCCTTTCCTCCCTCCTTCATATCTTTCTTTCTGTGATCTACTGAGTTTAATGAGTTACAGGAATATAGGAACCTTACCAATGGCTACACAACTGAAAAAACAATGTCTCCCCCTCCTCCAGCAACCATTAGTACACTTGTATCCACGGCGAAGGAAGAAAGAGGCCTCACGATCCCCTCCGTGACGCGATGTTGATGGGCTCCACCTTGAGCGGGTCTTGTACTCGTGTTGAGAGTTCAGCAGTGCGATGGCCAGTCTAGCCAGGAAGAAAGTGCCCCACAGCACTGTTTGCTTCCTGTGATAGTCTGTGAGCCCTGGAGAAGGTGTAAGACATCCCAAGCAAAGCTCAGCTTTCAGCAGTCCGTTATTGACCAGTCTCGAGTCGCTACAGTGATCGCTTCCCACTCCCCTATGGGGTACAGAGAGGGCTAAGCTGTTAACTGCACTTGCTGCTCTCCCAGATGACACAGGTTCAATTCTTCGTACTCATACGGTGGCTCACAACTGATGTAACTCCAGTTCCATGAGATCAAATACCCTCTTTGGGTGTTTGCAGGCACCAGGCATGCACAGGATGCACAGGCAAAATACCCATACACATCTAAGAAGTAAAATTTAAAAAGAATAAGCCTCTCTGACAAAAGATGAAACAGCATTAGCTTATGGGCATAAAAATATCTAGAAAATGAACAGGCACAACATGTCCAGTTAGCAAAACAACATTAACCTCCCCACTAGGGCCTGAGACCTCCTCAGCTGCAGGCTTTATCTAGGCGTATAGTACCAGATGTGAGTTTCCTCCTGTGCAGGCCCCAGGTCCAGTTAGAAAGTGGTTGGTTACCCGCCATAGACTCAGCACTATAGCCCAGGTGGGCGTGTCTTACCTGGACAGGTGGTAGTTCAGCAGGCAGGATCCACCCGGACAGGCGGTAGTTCAATGGGCAGGTTCCCCCGGACAGGCGGTAGTTCAATGGGCAAGTTCCCCCGGACAGGCGGTAGTTCAGCGGGCAGGTTCCCCCGGACAGGCCGTAGTTCAGCGGGCAGGTTCCCCCGGACAGGCCGTAGTTCAGCGGGCAGGATCCACCCGGACAGGCGGTAGTTCAATGGGCAGGATCCACCCGGACAGGCGGTAGTTCAATGGGCAAGTTCCCCCGGACAGGCGGTAGTTCAGCGGGCAGGTTCCCCCGGACAGGCAGTAGTTCAGCGGGCAGGTTCCCCCGGACAGGCGGTAGTTCAGCGGGCAGGTTCCCCCGGACAGGCGGTAGTTCTGCGGGCAGGTTCCACATCTGAACCAGGTTGTTGATGACCGTTCTCCTGAGCAGCCTGCACAGCACCTGTCACGACACTCTGAGGGACAGATAGCCTTGCTATCTGTCAACACACAGTTCTCAGCAACCCCGTTGTCTTCATTTTACATGTCAGGTTAATTAAAGCCTGGATTTGAACCCACATCTGACTCTCAAGCCCACTTCTGAAGTGTTATCAATAAGTTTTTCAGGGGAAAATGTTGTTTCCCAGCCTGATTGGACTGAGGATAGCGATCCACTGAAGTCAATTGGATTCGGAGAGCGGATATTGCTCATTTCAAAAATACGCTGGCTCCTCCTACCCCTAAGCACCGATGTCCTAAATCTCAGTGTGGGAGAAACCCATTAGTATTAAATTTTGTAGTGCTAAACTAGCCTGATGAGATTTCATCTACTGGGCCATTTACTCTAGATAAAAATGCAAATTGTCTACGGTAGTCAGCGGGGAATTATAAAAGTTTGGGTGTTCCATGGATCAAATCCAAACACCAAGTAGAATGTTTTACTTATTCAATTAATTGACTCCAAAAAGCCCACCCTCTCTATTACCTAATTTTGGGCCACCTGTTTTCATGTTATTCTAAGATCTCAAAACTCCTTTTAAGGAATTTTTTTTCCTTTCCAAATTATAGCAGATGAAAAAAGTAAGTTGTCAAACTAAGACGTCCATTTGCTGCTGGGAGTGAGTGGCAAGAGTCCGGGCCTAAAGAACAGTGTGTCGGTTGCTCTGAGCTAATCACATCTGGCAAGGGTCCTCAATGAACCCAACAACTCAGTGTTGGAAGAGCATGGCCCTTGGTCGCCCATACCAAGGTATTTGTACTTCTTCGCCTATTGAAAGAGGAAAGGCTCTGCTTCCAGGAAGCATTTCGTGTTCTGTGTGCCAGTGGGCTCCTGGAGTGCTTCCAGGGTCTCCTCTTTTAATGCAAGGCCACAAGTCAGAGGCCACAGCTCAGTGCACACCTTACTTGCTCTAAATCAATACAGCGACTCCTGGAGACCTCAATAAAGCCCCACAGGAACCCCTCCCCTTAATCTTTATTTCACGTGTGTATGGAGCTTCCATACATTGCCAAGAACTGTTCTGAGATAAAATTGGGAAAAGCTGGTCAATCCCTGCTTACATAAAGCTTGGTGTGGGAGAAAACAGACTCAGTGATCCACAGATCCCCTGTGTGTGTCAGGCACGTAAGCACCAGGTAGAATGAGCAAAGATGACTGGGATTCGATTCCCAGCACTCAGGCTGGACAGCTCACAACCACCTGTGACTCCAGCTCTGGGGGATTCAATGCCTTCTTCTGGCCTCTGTGAGCATCTGCACTCACATCTCTCTCTCTCTCTCTTCTCTCTCTCTCTCTCTCTCACACACACACACACACACACACACACACACACACACACACACACACGCCTCTCTCTCTCTCTCTCTCTCACACACACACACACACACACGCCTCTCTCTCTCTCTCACACACACACACACACACACACACACACACACACACACACACTCGAGTGTGCCACATTTGCTTGGCTCACAATAATTTTGTGACTTAGAGCACCTCCTGCCTCCTATTAATGAGCGCAGATCATGGTCTGCATTTTGAAAACCACTTCAGTTTGGGCCTGGGGCTGGCCCAACAGCACAGTGCTTGCCTAGCATGCTCATGGCCCTCAGTTTGAGCCCCAAAATCACCAAAGGAAAAATAAATCACACTCTTCAGTTTATGTAAGCAAATCAACCCAGAAGTTGGCATAGTTGTTTCCCCAGAATAGAATTTTATGAGAACGCTTTGTTATTTTGCTTCTTTCTCTGGTTGTATCCACCTTTTTCTACCTCCAAATATCCCATCTGTTCCTTTAAAAGCACTTATAACTCCCTCACCATTAGTTAAAAATACAAAACCATTGTCCCTCCTCAGCACACCAAAAGATAAAATAGCTTAGCCATCTGACTAATGATATATTAAAAGCTTCCACTCGGTTCTCTGCCACAACTTTCTTACCTAATAGGGTGCCGTAAATCGGCCTGCTAAGTTCACATCCTTCCTTCTCTGTCGGCCTCTCAGCTATTTGCTCACAGACACAAACCACTGCAGTGAGAACTCCCAGGTGAGACGTTTATCTAGGGCCTCTCCTGTAATGTATGAACTGTTAACACAGAATCGTCAGGCCAAGCCTTGAGAAAGGTCTTGTTAGCCTTAGACCCGCGGGGCCCCTGTGTTGTCAGATTGCACGGCACGGAATCATGCCGTGCTGAATGCCAGGATAGCCCACCTGTGTCTTGCATGCTCGCTTACCATTTCTGTCATCATCTCAGGCTTTCAGTCTTCCCACTAGGCTGGATTACCTGCGTTCTGACTATCTTATTCCCACTCTATTTATTCATCCTGGTTGCTGGGCTAGTCCGTCTCATCACTGTGACAATATACCTGAGACAAACAACTTAAGGGATGAAAGGTTTGTTCCTGGCTCCTGGACTTACAGGCTCAGTCCTCAACCACCTGGCTGCATCACTTTGGCCATGAGGTGAGGAGGAACATTATGGTGGAGAGTGAAGCATGGAACAAAGCTGTTCTTCTCATGGTATCCAGTGTAGGACCCTGGCCCCCCATTGTGAGTGGCTGCCCCTTGCTTGCCGACCTTGACCAGATGTCCTCCCTATTCAGATTCCCTGCCAGTTTCCTTCTTCCTGAACCCTCACCCGAGGTTCTTTGTTCGTGTATCCTGCATTTGGTGTAAACAGCTTAGATGCAAGAATGTAGAACATTGGGTAGTGAACTTCTGTCCTCCGGGGTCCTCCATTGTGTTGTAAGCCTGTATTTAAGGTTTTCTCCCTCTTTCAATAAACAGCATTTGGCATTCTGCTAAGGTGAATGATGCACTGTCTCTTGTCTCTGTTTTTTAATCCACAGCCCCTTGCTTGGACATGGTGAACAGGTGGTGGTAGCTCAGGCACTACCACAACAATCTAGAAAGCAGAGCTGGAGAGAAGCAGGAGAGGGACTGAGGACAACATAGACCCTTTCAAAGCATGTGCTCAGTGACCGTCTCCCCTCAGTTGAGTCTGCATCCTAGATCCTCCCAATGATGCTCTCATGTTATGAATCCACAAGTGGATGGGCCCATTGCTCAGGTCAGAGCCCCAAGATCAAACCACTTCAATGATAGATTCACCAGCTGGGGGCTGAGTTTTCAATGCATGAGCCTTTTGTGGAGGATACTTCATAACCAAACCACAAGAGAGGCCTCTGACCTGAGCCTCCCACATTGTGTTCGGTTTGCAGCCATGCACGTTCCTCTGACCTAAGATTCTGTGCTCTTCCACAGGTAGTCAGTGGCTGCTGAGAAAGGAAGAATCAGTGTCCAGGGACATGCCCCTGACAGGGTATCCAGTCCCAAGTGGTCAGTCCTAAATACACAGGAGCAACACTAAGTGGATTCAGTAGGTTGAATGTGTGTGTGTACATGTACACACGAATACATGTATGAATAAAACAGTAAGCATCACAGGAGAGGTCATGAATTTGATAGTGAAGGATAAGGGAGGAATTGGAGGGGAGGGGTAGAAATGATGGAGATATAGTTTTCATGTATAAATTTTAAAAAATTAAATTAAGAAATATTCTGTGCTCTAGACAATAGGACACAGGTCATCTGCTCTCTGGGACAATGGAATACCACTGCCCAGCTTCCTGTGCCTGCCCACACCTCTGGTGTGACTTTGGAGAATTTTCCCATGTCTGTGTGACAGGATATACCTGCCCCAAGGATGGGTACCACCGCCACAGGGCCCTGTCCCTAGGAAGCATGGGCATCACCATGTGCTGCTTTCTTAAACTGCAGCACTCTGCTGCTACCACCCCCACAGCATCGACTACATCTCAGACTCCGAGACTTATCTCTGAAATTGTGGGTGCTACTCACAGGAACCTAGGGAGGCCTAAAAAGTGTTGCAAGTATTAGGCTTTGGGATATGGACCAGTAGCATAGATTAAGAGAACTCATCAATGGAGGGGAAATGGATGGGTTTCACATTCATTCTCAAGGGGATCAATGGTTCCACTCAGCTCTTCTCTCTTTGGATTTCTCCAAGGTTGGGAAAACCTCAAGTCCAGACTAGCTTATATCCTAGGGGAGCTTCCAGACAGGATGCCACACTGTGCTCAGGAGATCTTCCGAGAGGACTCCCATCCCAGGACCCATTTCAAACCAAATCTAACCGTCTCAGGTGCAGCCCTGAGATCAGAGATGAGGTGACCAACACGTACTTCAGGGAGCTCCTGAGACACAGTATTTTCAGTCCAAAGCTCGGTAAGTTCTGAGCGATCCTATGAAGTGATCACTCTTGCAGAGAGCATCATTATATAAGCAGGAAGTTTAGGAGCAACCCTCCCATTCCCAGGCCTGTATCAGCTGCCAGGAGGTACATAACCTGAAACAGATGTGGAAGGCTTGTATGATCACTCTGCATTCTGGTGCATGTTTCAATAAAATAATTAGGGTATCTTCTGCACATAGTTAGGATTCAATCAGTGACATTCCAAAATTAGTTTTAATTGATGGAATTTTATGTAATTATGACAGCTATCTCTAAAATAAATGATTAACTGTTTCAATAAAAAAAAGAAATGTTCCAAAAACAAACCCCTGTGGAATTATAAATATTCTCCAATATATCTGGGCAATTAAAAGCTCTTTGAATCTTGTTTTTACATTTTTTTGCCAACAAAGGTTGCTTAGCAACCGTCAGCTGGATCTTCTCTCTCATCAGCTTCTTCTCCAACCTTTGCTCCTGCAACCTAGAGGGAAGAAAGGCTGGTTGTTCTGTGATGGCCTCCCTTCTCAGTCACGAGCAGGGTGAGGGCTCTGAAATGTAAGAGACCCTATTGCCTGCACCCAGGTTTACACATCTAAAAGATACTTTCCCAAAAGACAGTGAGTTTGGATGGGGCCTTGATTCAACAGTGAGAAGGTGAATATAGCACCTGCTCTAAAGGAAAGTTGCTTAGGCGGCTGGGGGTGTGCAAATCAAACAGCCACCCACCTACGAGCTGGTAGGGGTGGATCTGCTAACACTGACTTTGTGCCATGGCTTATCTAGGTGTTGCTTCCACTGAGTTTCTGGAGTTTGACTGGTCTTCGTGGTGGCCTGACTAAGAAAGGCCCCCAAAGGCTCCAATAGGTGTGGCCTCACTGGAGTAGGTTTGTTCTTCTCAGAGGAAGGGTGTCACTGAGGGGCGGGCTTTGAGGTTTCTAAAGCCTGTGCCAGGCTCTCTCTCTCTCTCTCTCTCTCTCTCTCTCTCTCTCTCTCTCTCTCTCTCTCTCTCTCTCTCTCTTCCTGCTGCCTGATCCGGATGTCGAACTCTCAGCTCCTACTCCAGTGCCATGCCTGCTTGCATGCCACCATGCTTCCCACCATGATAATGGACTAAACCTCTGAAAATGTAAGCCAGCTGTTTTAAATGTCTTCTAAGAGTCTCCTGGGTCATGGTGTCTCTTCACAGCAACAGAACCGTGACTAAGACAGTATGGCTCACAGAAACAGTTTTTTGGTGGAGTGGAGAGGGAGGAAATAGAGGGCATGGAAGAGACCACAGTAAGACCCTGTCTCAGAGTTTAGCGCCATGTTCTAGACTTGTGAGGACTTCAGCAGTCAGACTAATCCATTTTCCTCTGGTGCCCTGTCTTCACAGAACTCCACTTCTCACTCTTCCCCTGGTGTGGCGTTATGGGTCTCTTCCTGTCCCTGCCTTACGCCTTCTATCCTTACCCTCACCAGCCACCTCAGTTCATTTAAAATCAGAGCTGCTAGGCTACCTAACTGACTTGTTTGGGAACTGCTATCCAACTAAAGGACTTCCTCCATGTTTCTTTTAGCTTCAGTTCTACAAATATTTTAGGCACCTCTAGACGTTAAAGCCAAAGAATTACCTCGTCATTCTAGGCAATATCACAGACCACTTGGTCCCCACTTTGACTTAAACTGCTACCAAGGTGAAGGTGGTGTTAGGGTTAAACTGTATCCCCTCAACTGCTGCGAAGATGAAGGTGGCGATGGGGTTAAACTGTATCCCCCTCCCCTGAAAGCATACACTTTAGAATAGGGCCTCAATTGGAACAGGGGACATTATAGAAATATTTAAGATTAAGTCAGTGCTAGCACAGGGCAGTCACCTAGTCCAACACTGCCAATGTCATCAGACTAAAGAGAAACTGAGGCCTGGGGGTCAAGCATAGTGGCTGACTTGTCTAGCATTCAGTAGCCCCTGGATTTGACCCCAGTGACACAGAGATGAAGGAATTGGGGCACTGGCGTCCATAGAGGGAGAGAACTGTGACAAGCCCAGAAAGGGATAGAAATCCACAAGTCAAGGAGGGATCCTGAACAGTACTTCTCTCAACCCCTCTGAAGAAGCTGCCTTTCTACAGTTCAGTTTTGACCTCATGCAGATCTGTGAAGCACCAGTTTTCTGTTTATGGAACTGTTAGGACAGCCCTTGAAATTTAAACAAACTTTAGTACCCAAAGTGGAGTTATACTCTAATATCCAAGTGTATGAAGATTGCTTTGAAATTGGGTAGCATTGGAAGAGTTGAGATTTGACATTAAAAAAGCATAAATTGCCTTAGAGAGACCGTTGGTAGAAATATGCACGTTCAAGGAGGCTCTGGAGAAAGCCTGGGAGGAGAAGAGGAGGGCTGTAGAGAAAGCAGCATTGTTTCAGAGAGTGTGTTTTGCACCATGAACAGAATGTTACCAGAAATAGCCTTGTTAAAGGTGCTGTGGAGAAGTCTCAGAGAAGTGAGGCCCTGGGTTTGGGAACTGGAGAAAAGTGATCCTTGTTACAGTGACAGGACTTGGCTGACTTGCACTCTGGTCGACAGAAACAGAGCTTGAAGCAAAGAATTTGGATACTTGTTTCCCGTGATTTCCTAAGCCAAGTGTGGAAAGTACAGTCTGGTTTTTCTTTGTTGCTTGTGATAAAAATGTGAGAAGAGAAAAATAAATTGAAGACTCCCAAGGAAAAGGAAACCATCACTGCTTGGTTTCCATGATTCTCACCTTCTCCAGTGTTCTCTGGAAAGAGGACCAATGGCTAGCTCAGCCAGCGTGAGAGACAGAGGGGCAGTTACTCATGAAGTGTGTTTGGAGGATCCTCTGTCTGATAGTTTGAACGCCTGTGAGTTGCACAGGAGACCATCATACTTTCCAGGGCATGCATACCAGCTGAAACACAAACATCCTGAACTTCAGAGAGAGAGATGACATGGGAGGAAGGGCAGAGGCCAGTGGGGTTGCCACTGCTGCTGCAGCCAGGAGATGCTGGCCCAGAGGTTGAGAGCCACCTCCTTTCTGAAAGTCAAGGGTGAGCCTGGGGTGAAACTGGAACATGAAGCTGGTCGTGTTGTCTGGACATGGTGGATCAATGCCTCCTAGCAGAAAAACTGGGCAAAAACTTTCTCTTAGGGTTATACACACAGTGAATTTCTGATAGAGACATTTTACATGTTTTATATAATTTAATCCTCACAGAAGCCTTGGACACCAGTTTTATTCCACTCACCTTAATGGCTTGGGGATTAAGCAAATTGCCTAAGATCTCATGACTCATGACTGGAAAATGGGAAAATCAGGTTTTAAAACCATAGCTGATGTCAAGGTCTTTTGAGTTCAGAAGAAGATGGGGCTGTGTAACAACAACAAAGAATAAAAACTGGCCACACTCACTTGGAATAAAAACTAAAGCAATACACTTTACTTGCTACTCACATCACACAGCATGTGGGTATGGGTGGGTGTGTGTCCCAAGTCCGGTGCATAAAACTACAGACCAAGCATCCAGTAGTCCTTCCAGTGTGGATGGGTTTTCAACCGTGTGTCTAGTCACCATAGACCTTTTGTTCTCTGAGACTGTTACCTATAGTCAACTGGGGTCTGAAAATAATGAAGAGAAAATTGCATAAGTTATTCTTGTTTTATATTTCACATCATTCTGAGTAGTAAGATGAGATTTCAAAATATCTTACTCTATGCCATCCAAGGCATAATTTATTCCCTTGTCCAGTGTATCCATGCTGTATATGTTACCTTTCTGTCAATCGTAGTAGCCTTTTAAATTGTCAACTTATACATGGCTTGAATACAGTGCTTGTGCTAAACAATCCTATTTTACTTAATAATTAAACCCCAAGAGTATTGGTACTGGGAATTTAGATTGCCAAAGAGAGGCCACAGAGTACCTCCTTTAAATGAAAAAAAAAATGACACCTCAATTTAATAAGGAAGAAAATCATAGATTACTAAGATATGAGGTATTTTTGTCTTGTAAGATATTTCACTGCAGCATGTTACTTTTCAATCTTATTATTTTTTGTTGCTACTCTGCCTAATCTATAAATAAAAGTTTAACATGAGTATTAGAGAAAGTATAGGATATTTGTATGCAGGGTCTAGTGCTACCCATGATTTGAGAAATCCATTTGGGGTCTTGGAATATGTTCCTCCAGATAGAGGAGAGGACTATGCAGGGTACCTTTGTCTATGCTGATGTCCTTACTGATGTCTGTATTTTTGTATATGTGTGTTTTTAGAAGTTTGATGCATAAAGCTACAAGGCCAAGTGTGCAGTGTCCTTCTAGAAAGGCTGATATGTCTATGGATCTGTCTATCTTCACCTCTGTTTGTGTCTGTCCATATTCACAGCCATCTCTGTGTGTGCAGCTGTGGATATAAAACAAGAACAAGCTGCGTAGCCCCCGGTGATCCTTTCCAACCCTTCAGTCCCCTGTTAACTACATGCTGTGCAACCTTTAGCGAAGGTGTCAGGGACATGTCTCTTCCACTGACTGTCAGGTTACAGATCCTGTGTCATAGTGAAGGTGTTTACCGTTCTTATACCATCTGCATTTGAAGCGGCTCCTTCCTCGGCTTCCTCCTCACAGCTGAGGCTTGAATGCTATTTTAGAGAATTCACAAATCTCTTGGTGGCAATGATTTTTTAAATTCATTCTTTAAGCCTTCATTGCAAGCTGGAATTTAAGATTTATTTTTTTTAATACATTCTGCAAATGCGAGCTGCAATTGCTTACTACCTAAGAGAAGTCTTTTCTCTATTTAAATGACACATCATTTTGTTGTCCTGTCCTCTTGGTCTTTTTATTCTAACATGCTCTGTGTTGCCCTGTGTGGAATAACAAGAAGAGCTTTATAGCCTCGTGGCCTTTGGGTTAGAGGCAAATTCCTGGCCAATGCTCACATTTAATTATGTCTCTAGCACAACAGTGTCAGGATTTTATGACAAATTATCCTGATTTACTTCATTTTTTTGCATACAGAAACATGTCACACTTTATATACATCATGATCATTTCTATGTAAACTTCATTCAGATAAAAATGGACCAAATTTCTAGGAATTCAAGATCTAATTGTCTTGGATTTTTTAAATTGACTTTTACCTGTTATTATTGTGCGTGATGTGCAGGCATGCTGGTGCCCTGGAGTACGTGGAGGTCAGAAGAAAATGTCAAGGAGCAGTTGCTGTCCTTCATCTTTGTCATGGGTCTCAGTCACCAGGCTTGCATGGCAAGCGTGTACCTGCAGAGCCACTGGGAAGCACCATTTCTACTTTGTTTTACCTGTTTTGTGAACAGCTGATAACCAGGCTCTCTTGTTTCTGCTGTCTTCCAGGGCCTGGCCACTTGTAGGTTTTTGAAAATCAACAGAGGCCCACCATGAAGGATCCTCTGCAGGCCCCTTGTTCTAACAGACCATCTGACAACTTTGTGAGGTCTCCATGGTTTTGCCTGTGCTCATCATGGATCTCTACCGACCAATAAAGCACTTGGCACATAGCGCATGCTAAATGAAAGACAAGAATTTAGAAGATAGCTCTAATTGTAAAAAGCTGGCAATACTGATATCATGAGCCTGGGTTAGAAAGTCAGTAACCCTAACAAATTCAACTCTGTTTAACTTACATCAGAAGAAAATATGTATGGTGTGCTTATAATTATGCATGCTTCATAACCAAATTGATCCTGGTAGGAGGGGACTTCTGTTAGCCAAGTGTTGATTAGCAGAATGGATCAGCTCACTCACTGTTGTACACATCTGCTACAGATGAAGATTTCTTCTAGTTCTAACTCTACACTTCACACTCTTTTCCCCCTACTGTCTACCTCTAAGTTCCGGGAACTAAGTGGACACTTTAACTCAAGGCATAGTCTCTTACGGTGCCGCTTTAGACCACGGATCCACCCTTGTCTGGGCGTTGACTTCAGACTTTGAGCTCCACAGCCTGGAAAGAACATCCTTCTGCTTTTTAAGCTGCTCAGTTAGTGCCAATTAGTTGTGAGAGCCCCAGGTGCCTGTTATTTCCTTCCATTGTGCCCTTGACAACAAGCAAACTTTACGTGGAACAGAGAACCATAAAAATACTGAGCTGAGTTGAGAGTGTGTACTGCACTTGTAGAGGACCAGCATTTGGTTCCCAGTTCCCAGATCAGGTGGCTCACAACTGCCTGTAACTCCAGCTTCGGGAGAGCCAACATCTTGGCCTTTCATGGACACTGCACTCTGTGCACACACCCACGAACACACACACACACACACAATAAAAATAAATATTAAAAAATTAAATTATACCCCTTCCCAGCCCATGAGGATTTATGCACAGGTAAGGGTTGATGAGGGAGGGAGGGGCATCTTTTCACTGGTATAGCCACAGGTAAGGCACACATTTGCCTATAAACACCCCTGCTCACATTTCTTTAAATAAGCTCACTCAAACTCACGGGGCCACGAAAACACACATGAAAATGGAAGACCAAAAAAAGATGCAGAATGCAGAAGTAGAGGAGAAGGGTAGGAGGGAATACAACTGAAATCATGTATGCCTGTGAAAGAGTCCTAACAAAATCCACTGTTGTGTGTAATTAATATACGCTAACAAAACACTTAAAGTTTGAATTCTAGCTTCTAATATACATGTGAAGCATAGCATTAAAGTGTCTTCAAGTGTCTGGAACTAATTTGGATTGTGAAAAGTACCTGGTGAAGTTGATCATCTTCAACAAGCAATTCCTTCAACATTTTATATATTAGAAACTTAATAGAAGCTACAAAATAAAGACACAATTTGTTTAATGAAAGTTCAATTTCAATTACACTTACACAATATGCATACATGCATGCCATTTTATTGGGAGGTGTCAAGTTTCCTGACATTTCACCATTTCCTCTCACACACAGAACCAATGGTTTTAAAAGACTTGGTTTTTGCTTTGTGTGTGTGTGTGTGTGTGTGTGTGTGTGTGTGTGTAGGAGTATGTACACATGAGTACAGGTGCCCACAGAAGCCAGAAAGGGGATCAGATCCTCGGAGCTGGAACTGCATGATTGTGGGCTGTCCAGTGTGGGTGCTGGGACCTGAGTGCAGACCCTCTGCAGGACAGAATGCACCCTTCACGGCTGGGCCATTTCTCCGGCCCTGCACCACTGTTGGTATCCCATGGTTCGTTCATACATCAGTCACATGAGTTCAAAGCTCTTGGTATAACAATGCTTGTGCAACCATCTGTTTCTGATTCATTACCAGAGGTAGTGCCACCCATTCTCCTAAGCAACACATCTCCTCCCAGGGACACGCAGGGCTCTTTGAGAGCTGTATTTGTGCTTTCAAATTCCTCAGGTAGCAGTTAGCAATTTTCTGCATCAGGGCACTAAGTGGAAATGCAGAAGAATTACCAAAACCTACCAGATGTTTTGCTGTTGGCATTTTTTTGGAGTGTGTAAGCTAAGTGAGCTAGCACCTTAATAAAACATCCTACACATTTATCCAGAAAGCACCTAAATTCATATAGATAATGTTATTGATTGTATGGAAAGATAATGTCAGCCATGCTAACGAGAATCTGGGACAAAATGTGTTAATTAAGCTTAGAAATAGTTCTTTAAATTTACTATAATGTTATGTTTAAGTTTCCAGTAGTATGAGAGTTCAGTACAATTTAGTTCAAGTAACACTTGATGAACTTGAACTGTGTGTTAGGTGCAAGACTGTAGAAGCAGAGGATACAATGGTAATTTCGACTGCTCCCAGCAGTATAGGATAGCCACACAAATAATTCAACAGTCAGTTAAGTGTTATCTACAGAATATCCGCAGGATTTCAGAGGTGCCCAGCTGTTGGCTAAGTTAGCATATAACATCTGATGAGTTGAGTCTTACAAAATGTATGGAAGTTACCTACAGAAGGGCTTAGCAGGGCAGAATGTGTATACACACACACACACACACATATCTATCTATCTATCTATCTATCTATCTATCTATCTATCTATCTATCATCTATCTATCTATTACATATATATATATATATATATATATATATATATATATATATAGAGAGAGAGAGAGAGAGAGAGAGAGAGAGAGAGAGAGAGAGATGGTATTTATTACAGAGGCTTGCAGACTGTGGTCCAGCTACTCCAACAATGTCTGCCACCTGATAGAAAGTCCAAGAATCCAGTAGTTACCCTAACTGTTCAGTCTCAGCTGCTCTTCAGTACACACCAGAATCCCAAAGAGTCAGGCTCCAATGACAGAAGAGGAATGGATTCGCCAGGGAGAGTGAAGGCAAGCAGGCAGAGAGCCAGCATCCTTCTTGTGGAGGCCCACAAAGTTTCCTAGTGAGATCTGAGCTTGCTTCACCCAGCAGGGCTGCATGAGAGGATTGCTTGACCAGGTGCATGGTTACCAGGTGATTGAAAGGGTCTCCACTTGGCTGAGCTAGGAGGAGGTTTTTTGCTCCACCCCTTGGCATTCCTTTAAATAACCCTTAAGAAGAGATAGAAGGGGCTGGTGAATAAGGATTCAGGCCTTCCCGAGTCTATCCTATGCTTCTATATGTTTCTATGTCTAATGATTTAATGATCTCTCTTACAGATGTACCCAGTTGCTTAGGTTTTAGTTAATTCCGGAAGTATTCAAGTTGAACCAAGAATAGCCATCCCAGAAGGTGAGCTTTAATTCACTGAAAGGAATTTGCAAACTCAGGACCGGAGTTGAGTTGTTCCAGACAACTGAGGCTCAGCAACATGCTGTCTCTGTGAGCCTCCATCTCCCCATTCCTGGCTCCATCAAATGCTCCATCCTTCTAGGAACACCAGGAGCAAGCTGTCGAAGTTTAAGAGATCTCACACATCGTCACCTTGAGGAAGTTGTTCACTTTGTGATGCTCTGAAGAAGGGAGGGTGACAGAGAGAAGGAGGGGTGGGGTCACCACTCAGGATGGGGGACAGCGACGGGGAAATGAAAGGGGAGCAGAAAACAAGCGATGCTAAGATCTGCCAAGGACGCCAAAGCAAGACATCAGACCCCTGAATCCCGAAAGTAAAGAGGAGGAGTCTGATTCTGTAAAAATTCTCAGTGAGGATTCGAAAGTCAAAACCTTCCTTCCAGCCAGTGTGGACCAAGGAGGCTGGGCCAGAGAAGCACATCTTGGAATTTTAATTCTGAAACCCCTTTGAACTGCTTCAATTCTTTTGACAGTTTTAAGCACTGAAAACATAAAGACCGGCTCTTCTGAGAATGAAAACTTGGGATGTAATGGTCACCCCACTCCATGGGATATGGGTCTTTCTCTACCTGGATCCACACCCAATCTCCCTCTGGAGTCAGGGCTTATTCAACATTGGTGAGGGCACACAGCATTGACCAGAGAGTCAATGAGTGACTATGGTGACATTTTATTTGTACTGAAATGTGATTTTATTTGTATGTTAATAAATAAAGTTGCCTGGGGGTCAGAGCTATTAGCAAGCCATAGCGAAAGCCGGGCGGTGGTGGCGCAGGACTTTAATCCCAGCACTTGGTAGGCAGAGCTAGGTAGATCTCTGTGTGTTCTATCAAAGGCGTGTGATACATCCAGCATTGGAGACACACGCCTTTAATCTCAATACCAACCATAGAAGACCTGGAGGTCTGTACAGACAGGCAGTGATGAGGCAGTCATGTGGTTGGGTTTACAACCAATGAGAAGGCAGAACAGAAAGTCTTTATAAAGACAGACACACAGGAAATAGGTCTCTTTTGGAGAGGTAGGACCACCGGGATAGTGAAGGGTAAGGTTTTTAGCTCTTAGCTATTGCTCTGACCTCTTGGCTTTCATCTCTGTATTGGCTCTGTGTTTCTTATTTAATAAGACAGTTGGTTGCTTCTACAAGTGGCAATAGCCTCTACCAAAGTATGTTCATGTTTATAAAACATCACAGAAAGAATCGACTATGTCCTGGAGCACTCCCTGCTCAATGCAGACTACTACTTGGGCCCTGGTGAGAAATTGTATCCCAGCTTAGAGACAAGGCAAGTGGTACAGCAAGTCCATTGGTGTCACATTTTCTGATCCTCTTAAGATCATTTCATATTCAAGGGCAGAAGACACCATGGTTTGGCTCACAGGCTGGCCAACTGTTCTGTAAAATGAAATTTCAGTGAGTGGAATACCACCACATTCACTGTACAGACAGACAGACAGACAGTCTGTGGCTGCTTTTATTCTGTGATTTAGCAGTTCCAGAGTTACAATACACACCAAATGTCCTGAAAGCCTAAAACATTTCCTGTGTGCTGTCTAGATTTTTAAGAAAACCAACCAATGCACTTCTACTTGATTTAGTATTTGCTATTGATTAAGGGCCAGAGTCTGTGCACTGTGTGTTGACATACAGATGACTAATGTGTTGTGATAATTTACACCCAGCAAAAAGAAAAATAGTCCTGTGGACATGGTTTTGTTTTCCTGTAGAATATTAGTTACTGTTCTGTCCTGTGCAGAAATCTTATTTCAATATTGTTCTTTCAGCACCTTTATATACTAATCATTTTATATACCAATTATTGTGTTGTGCATGTGTGTACATGTGCATATATGACATAGTGTGTATTTACATGCATGTGCATGTGTGCCACAGCATGTGTGTGTGTGAGAGAGGGGAGAGAGAGAGAGAGAGAGAGAGAGAGAGAGAGAGAGAGAGAGAGAGAGAGAGAGAGAATGCTCTATGGTGTGTGTGTGTGAGCCGGAGTGTGTGTGTAGAGATCAGAGGACAACTTTGGGAAGGAGAATCAGTCCCTCCTGCCTTTATATGGCTTTCAGGGATTGAATTCAGGTCACAAGCTTGGTAGCATCTTACAAGCTCAACTCAATCTTTAGAGATTTTCCAAATAAATGTTGTTTTAGTTCAGGTTTGGATTTACAGAATTATTGCAAAGATGGTATCACAACCAATTTTTCCTACTATGAAGTTTCAGTAATATGAGACTTTTCAAAAATAACGGACAAACATTGGTTGTTATTAAGTCCATATTTTACCCACATTTCCTCACTTTCCCCCTAATATCCTTTCACTGTTCTGGGATCCCAAAAGGGAGCATCCCTCAGACACCTCTGACGGACAGTTTCTCAGCCCTTGCTTTGGAAACCTTTAGTGTTTGGAGGAGCGGCTCACGTGTGCTGTTGGATTCGTCTTGGGCTTGTGATGATGACTCTGGGGTTACAGACTTGGGGGAGGGGCCGCAGACATGAAGTACCATTTTCGTCCTGTCATATGAAAGGTCCCCACTGTTAACATGACGTGTCGCCTGGCTTGTAGCAATTCTATTCTGGTTTTTGCCCTATAAGCTTGTCCCATCCAGGCCCATCAGCCTGCTCCTTAGAAGGCAGTGTCTGTGTGAACAACCTCCATCTAACGAGTGAGTTTTGCCCCATCTCAAGCATCCAGTGTCTGAATAAATAATTTGTGATGCTTCTGCTCAAGATGATTTATCTACTTTTCCACATTTACTTATCTGTTCCATCATGTGTTTATGTCAATGCAGACTTATAGATATTTATTTTATAGTCTTTGAGTTACAATTCAACACACTTGGCTGTTCAGATTTTTCCCTTCTTGCCAAGCAGCACTTCCCCAATCTATTGCTATGACCCTCTGACATCTCTGCCTCACCGCAGGTTCTGTTTTAAACACTTCATGATTTCTAGCACTGTGGGGTGTTCTTAGCCCATCTCCTGGTTCTGTCCTACAAGGAAGGAGCTCTCCAAAGACAGCCAGCTTGCTTAACTGGAGGATTCTGTTGGGAGGCGATATCTGGACACAATGTGTGTGTGTTGTTGTTGAGGTTCCTTTAAGCCCTTTCAGCTGACAGGGCTTAGATATACCTGTACACCGTCTCTTGGGGTCCGTACTTCCTTATACACAGGTATATGTATTTCTATACACTTCGATGCACGATCGTGTCCAAACAGCCGTCTGAGCTTCTTCCTGCTTTGTTATTGAACTCCAGTGCACGGTGGAGGGGCGAGGGGCTTTACCTCTAACCTTGCAGCAAACAGCCTCCGCTGCTGCAGAACTGCTCCCGTGTGGTTTATTTATCTCTAGCTCTGCACAATCTACTTATTTCTTAGATCAGGTTTCCTCTGCACCCCCGCTTGATTATTGTGCAACATTCCATATTCCATTCTAGGATCCTCCCACTTCATTTTTTAAGATTTAGTTTTCAATTCAGATTACTGTTTGAGGATTTCATACATGAACACTGCGTTTAGATCATTTCCACACCTCCCTCTCTCCCTCCACCTCGTCTTGTTCCCCTTACTCCCTCTCAAATGCAGGACTTCTTTGTCAATAATTACTAGTTACATATATACACATAGATGCATATATAACAGTAATAGTTATAGACAATAGATATATGCATATATATGTCTGTGTGTATATATGTAACAATAATAGTTATAGAAAATACATATATGCATCTATGTGTATATATGTAACAATAATAGTTATAGACAATACATATAATGCCTAAACAAGACGTGTATAATGACACCAGTTGACACTCTTGCCTTGTTCAGAACATCACACACCTGAAACCATATAACACAAAGCTTCCTTAGACTGCTATCTCTCACTCAAGATAGTCATTGGAGACTGATTGTAGCTCATCCCTTTTAATCATCAGGCAGTGTCGTACTGAGTGGCTATACTGGAGCTCATTTACCCATTCACCTCTTGGAAGACCTTGTTTCTGTTTCCAGAATTTTTTTTTATTATAAAAATGCTGCTGTAAGCATGAATGCATGGGCTTTTGTGTAGACATGTTTTAAATTAGTTGGGTAAATATCTCATAGCAAGGTCACTGGATGGTGCGCTCAGTCCCATTTTGTTCTTATGGGAACAGTGGGGCTGCCTTGCAAAGCTTTTATGTGGCTCTGTATTCCAGCCATGAAAGCCTCCTGCAGCCTGTCTGCCTGCTGGCAGCTGGTGTGTCTTAGGGTTTCCACAGTTGTAAGAGGTGTGCAGCGGTCACTGCTGCACGTCAATGCCCTGTGACAAACGAGGCTGAGCCTCTTTTCATGCATGTATTCGCTGTTGTGTGTCTTCTCTGGGGATGCCACTGCGCATTTGCTTTGCTATTTTTGAATTTAATCATCTGATATTTTATTCTCAAATCCATCACAGTCACAAAGGCAAGCAAAATTTCTCCTATTTCCAAGACATTCTAATTTTTAGACTTTTATGTCTACAATTAATTTTTACTCAATGTTTATGTTGCACAGATTTCTGTTCAGGCTCATTTTTTTGCTATTGGAAAACAAGCCTTTCTTCATGGTGTTATCTTTGCTGATTTGTCAGAGGTCAGCTAATAGAGTTGATAAAAATCTGCTTCTGAGCTTTCTACTGTGTTTTAACAACTCATATGAGTGATTTTTAAAAAAACTGATATCATTCCTAAACACTTACAAATAAGTTTATCAAAATAAACTTACAATTTAACCATTAAACACTTACAGATACTCTGAAAAATACTTAAGGGAAAAGATATCCCCTAGTCATGGACCCGTGTGGTGATCTGAGTGGGAATGACTCCCACAGGCTCATGTGTTAGCTGCTTAGTTCCCGGGGAGTGGAAATGTTTGAGAGGATTAGAAGGATTAGGAGGTGTGGCCTTGTTGTAGGAAGTTATTACGGGGTGGACTTTGAGATTTCAAAAACCCATACCAGGTTCTCTCTCTCTCTCTCTCTCTCTCTCTCTCTCTCTCTCTCTCTCTCTCTCTCTCTCTCTCTCGATCAGGATGTAGAACTCTCAGCTACTTCTCCAGCACCATGTCTGCCGGTACACCACACTCTCTGTCATAATAATGGACTAAACCTCTGAAACTGTCAGCAAGTGGCCTTGGTCATGGTGTCTCTTCACAGCAATAGAACAATAACTAAGATAACCAGTGACTACAATATTGGTTTATATCACTATCTTTCTATAGTTGCTCTTAGATTTGATGCATTCTAATAAAAAACAAACCCAGTGTAATTTTCTGGGGAAAGTGACAAAGATATTCTAAAATTTATAACAAAAATGTTAAGGACTTAACAATATCCAGATAGATTAATCAACACAGTGCTATTTGAGGATAAGAAGGGAATTGGGAGTTCATAAGTAAACTCTTGCATTTATTATTATTGATTTTCAACAAGATGCCAAGGTCACCAAACGATGAAATAGAGGATTTTAAAATACAAATATGAAAAACAATGACATCAGATTCCTACCTCACAATAAATTAAACAGCCTGAAAATGTTGTAGACCTACGTGGAAGAGCTTTAAGATGAAGCTAACAGTCAATATGAGTAAGCCTCCATACCTCAGGTTATGACATGGATTCTAAGACAAGGTCACCACCAAAACCACAAGCATCAACAAAACACCTAACTGAAGTTCATCGAGATTAAAAGTTCACTTTTCAAATGTTACAATCGAGACAGTCAAGGGGGACTAGGGAGATGGCCCAGTGAGTAAGTGGGTAAGGTGTTTGCTGTGAGACCATGAGGACCTGAGTTCAGAGCCCCAGCACTCATAAAAGCAAGGCACAGTGACGTGTGTCCGTACTCTCAGTGCTGGGGATACATGAAGAGGAGGAGCCCTGGGACTCACTGGCTAGGCAGCCTAGTGAATGAGTGTGAACTCCAAGTCCAGTGAGAGACCCTGTCTCAAATATTAAGGTAGAGAAGCAACTGAGGAAGAAACTTGCTGTTGACTTCTGGCCTCCACATGCTCCCACAGGGAAGAGAGCATCTAATCATACATGCATCACACACACACACACACACACACACACACACATGCCACACACACACATGCCACACACACACACACACACACACTGAATAAATAAAATACTAATTTTTAAAGATATCATTTCACACTTACTCTAAAGGCTATGAGAAAAAACAATAGACAATAGCAAGACCTGGTGGAAATATAGAGAAACTGGAATGTTCATCCACTGTTGGGTAGGAGAGTTTGCTTCTTTTACTGTAATAAAGATTGTAACCAAAAGCTGGGAAGGAAAGTGGTTTTAGGTTTACACACCCTGATCACAGTCAGTCATTGAGGAAATCAGGAGAGGAACTTAAGGTAGAAACTTGATGGTAGGAACTGACCCAGAGCCCATGGGGGAACACTGCTTGCTTATTGGCTTGCTCCTTGTGGCATTTTCAGCCTGTTTTTTTTTTTTTTGTTTTTGTTTGTTTGTTTTTTTTTTTTTTTTTTTAACCATGAAGGACCATCTTTCTGAGTGGGCACCGCCCACAGTGGACTGGTCCTCTCACATCAATCATTAACCAAGAATGCTCTACAGGCTTGCCTGCAGGCCACTCTGATGGAGGCATTTTCTCAACTGAAGTTCCTTCTTGTATCGAATTGAGAAAAAACTAACCTACACACAGGAAAAACACCCATACACAAAAATAAAAATTAATTATTAAATTTACTTTTTAAAAAAGTTATGAAGTGGGATAGTAGTGGAGCTGACTGTAGTTTACTTAGCTGCCATATGCCAGGCCCTCAGTTCTATCTCAAACACAACCAAAGAGAAAGAAAAATATGCTATGTACTGATGCTACAGCATGGGTAGGCCTTGGCAATGTTAGGCTTCATGGGCATGCCGGGTACGAGGGTTTATATCGCGAGAGGATGGGTCGTATAGGCAAATCCATGGACACAGAAAATATGGAGAAAGACAAGGAGTGGCGGCTAATTTCGTCTGCGTGTGTGTGGGCGAGTATGTGTTACAGGAGTGAACTTGCATGGAATGAGATTGTGTTGAAGGGTGCACAACTCTACACGCATCAACAGCACGGAATTATGTTTTCACAGGCTGATCCTTCTGATCCTATAAGCTTGCCGACTGAGTGGCACTGAGTAAACTGGGCATGGTGACGGGCTGTCAAGATGGTCCAACCTGTGAAGCACCTGCTGTGCCCAGAATCTAAGTAAATGTGGGAGGAGAGAGCTGATTCCACAAAGTTCTCCTCTGAACTCCACACACACAAACACACACATGCAAATGCACAAGCACACACACCATGCACACACACTCTCACACTGTAGTATAAAGTTTAAGAAAAAATTAAAAGAAAAACACTTTTTCTCTCTCTCTCTTCTCCATGCACGTGTCTCTCCCACAGGCCTGCGCACTCTATCCCTTTATCTCTAATAAGCTCTATAAGCGGATTCTGTCGTGTTTTGTGACATTTCCTTGTAGGGTAAGAACACAACGCAGCTAAATAACTAACATTTTGGTGCCGAAACCGAGCGGGCGCTTCCGGGTGCCCTGCACCTGGAAACCCGTGAACCGGGTAATCTGCTCCGTACGCGACAGACTGCTCTCCATTCGCCTGAACCGCATCCAAATTGCATCCAACACCGCTTTCTTCGATTGGTGAGTTCCCCCATTTTTCAGCCAGTGTAAACAGTTTCCTGAATCTGTGAGAACGACCGTGGATTGTCCGGCGCCTCACATGTATTCTTGAGACGGGGGAACCCCGCCCGACCACGGTCTTCATTGGCTACGGTCGGCCCCTATCACAGGCCTAACTTTTCTAGCCGTCTCCCACATCTGCAGCCTGAGATATTTCTCATGTTAGGGCCATCGCCGTTGGTGCGTCCTGGGAGCCACGTGAGGCCGGCATGTCCATCTCCTTGATGAAGGGGCAAACGTCTGGATTCCCGGGGAATCCTTTCCTCACCGTGGAGGGGGCCCTGCTTCTGTGGCTGACGAGTCAAGAAGCAGCTTGTGCCCGGTATCTGCCCTTGACCTTGGGGACGCCTGGGGTCTTGGCTCCAGATCACGTTTATTTTTTATTTTTTTTTATTATTTTTCTGCCTCTCCACTGCAGACATGGGAAACAAGGCTTCCAACCCTGTTAGTCCTTCCTCTCCATTAGGCTGTCTTGTTGAAGCTTTAAAACCTCTCAGTTTAATGCCTTACATAAAGATTTCTAAGCTAACTCATCTATGTTCAAAGAAGTGGCCAAAGTATGCTTTAAAAAATAACAAAAAATGGCCGTGGAGCAGCTCCTTGGATCCCGATATCTGTCAGCGTTCAGGCAAATGGAAAGAGTTGCTTTCTTCTTTCTCAATGCTAAACTGTCTCTTCTCGTTTCCTTCTCTCCTGCTCATATGCTCCTAGCTATACATAAACCAGACTCCAGAATCTCTGACTCTAGATCTTGTTAAGGAATTAATAATTAAAATTCATGTTCCATCCTCTCTCTCTAACAGAACTCTCTCAGATAGAAAGTAAGCTGGGTTCTTATACGTCTAATTCTGCTTCCTTTATTAAACAGTTTCAATATATAACTCAATCTTATAGTCTCACCTTCCATGACTTCCTGAGGAGCTCAGGTGTGTATGGGAGCAGGCTAGGACTCATACAGACGAAATTCATCAAACTAACCTTTCACACTCCCCAGGAGCTGAAGCAGTTCCTGACCGAGAACCACACTGGGACTATAACACCCAGGGTGGCTGTCTAGCCAGAAATAGGTTTATGACCTGTCTCCTGACAGGTCTCCGTAAGGCTGCCCTAAAACCAGTAAGTGATTCAGGATAAGGATGAAAATCTATCTCTTGTTCCCCAGACCTCCCCGAGTAAAACTTAAGCATCTGGAGAGCAAGGCTCCTGACCCCACAGGCAAAAGAGTCATCTGTGGCATTTAAGGTGTGCCAGGGAAGAGATAAAAGCCCGAAAACAAAATTGCCAAGTGCTGGCACTCGCTGACTCCCAAAAGCTGTTTGGTCCCTGTTTTAAATGAGGAAAAGGCCACGGGCTACCGAATGCCCTGCCAGGCCATCAACAGCCTTGTTAAAAGTGCCACCTAGAAAGACAGAGTCAGCTGACTGCCCCCAGGCACCAAGATGCATGGGTACATCAAGCTAAGACCTCCAACAGACCTAGGCTTGGCTACAGACATGGCAGGGAACCCAGAACGCAGCAGGGAAGCGATCCGTTTCTTTCCTTCTGGACACCAGAGCCACTGACTCAGTCCTGGGAGTTTTGGGATGCCACCTCTCCTTTATTGTTGGGTACAGAGGACAGCCTTACCTGCCTCATCAGACACCACCACTCAATTGTATTTTCAGAGGCATCCTCTCACACACACATTCTTAGTGGTGCCAAGCTGCCCTGTACCTTTAATGGGGAGGGATCTCCTAGCTAAGGTAGGAGCGTCCATTTCTTTTGCTCCACACATTCGCCTCCTCCCAGACACGCCAGCAGCTCTCCTACTTCTCCTCCTAGCCACTAACTCTACAGACTCCAAATATGCTTTTCATATCCTCCTGTCCCACGCTGCTATTTGGAGGGAGCGTGGACTTCTCACAGCAAAAGGAGGATCCGTGTCTAACTCAGGCCATATAATGGCCATGCTGGAGGCTTCCCACCTCCCCAGGGCTACAGCTCGATTTTGCCCATATGCCCACCATCAGGAAAAGTTAGATATCTCCTCAGACCAGTTCTAACACCAGGTCTTTTTTTCCAAACCTCCAACTGTTCCAGATAGCCTGTTAACTCCTCTTTTATGTCATCTAAGGTCTATTCTATGGAGCTATGCGGACTGTTCACTACCTCAGCCGTGTGACAATCCTTGCCCATCTCCAATACACATTGGGGATCAGGTTCTTCTCTTTCCTCCAGGCCAGCACCCTTTACCCCTTTCCCTTAAGTGGCAGGGACCCTTCAAAGTAATTCTTGTAACCCCCACAGCTGCTAAACTCGAGGGCTTTCCTCACTGGGTCCACCTGTCTCACCTAAAACCTTTTATCTCACCTTCATCCCAGAAAAATCTCTCTTCATATACAGTGAAACAAACAGGGCCTCTCACTCTCAAGCTCCAGAGGACATCAGGATCCATTGCCTTGTCACCAATTCCAGAGGAATAAGGTATCACCCCCTCCTTTCCCAACCAGGGCCACACAGAGCAGGAGGCAAAAAGGACCATCAAAAATATCCAGGCGGTAAGGAATAATGTAATACAACAATTTATCATTGTTCAATACTCAGCAACTGATCACCTGTGTTTCCTATGCGCTAACCTAATAAGGAAAACAGGTGCCTTAAATAAACCACCTCTAATGAGGTTTGTCTCAGATAGAAATTAAGCAGAGTACTAAGACCAGATCTACCTCAGGTAAATGTCACATGTCTCTATCTGGGCAGGCCAGATCTACCTCAGGCAAATGCCAACTCCAAAATAAAATAATAATGATTCTTTCTCTCTAAGCTCTTTCTATGTCAACAGTATCTTGTCAAACAGAAGGTCCCCAACCACAGCACGGATGGACAGCTGCAGAACGAGGGGACGGCAGAACATCATTCCAGGATGTCCACCATCATCCCAGGACTTCACAAGATACCCCTCCCCCCCCCCCCAAGAGCCAACCAATGCCCACTATTCAGCTGGAAGCAGTCTTTGAGAGAAACATCACCCCCAAACCCAGTCAACCACAATTTTTTTCTTTTTAAAAGGAAAGAGTCGGGAATGAAGGGTTCACAACACGCCCCCACGGTTGCATATACCAGGCAGACACCTCCGCCTAGCCAGTTCCAGGTCAAGATAGCCATTTCCGGGTCAAGGCGTCTTGCGTAACCAGGATCCGTGATGTTACATGGCCACGTAAGCACGCAACGTGACCATGTGATCTATGCACACGCGTGCAGTAGTGACGTGACCTGGCCACACCCCCAGCCGGTTTTAAAGTGGAGCGCCATGTTCCCGGTTCTCTCTCTCTCCCTCTTCTCCACGCACGTGTCTCTCCCACAGGCCTGCGCACTCTATCCCTTTATCTCTAATAAACTCTTATAAGGGGGGGGGAGAAAAACACACCAAGGTCTTTCTAGGCTTATAAGCATATTACTCATTTCTAGGAATGAGTAATACATGTGACATAACATCATATTGTATGTATATTTGAGATAAGTCAATCACTAGATGCTTAATTGGAGTTGTAAATTGGCTCCCCGATTGCACTACCACTGTTACTCTCCTGTGGCTCCGTTTGACCAAGGAGGTTTCCAGAACAGACTACAGAGCTAAGTGTCCACCACACTTCAGTGTGCTCCCCGAAAGTGTGGGGATGTTAAACGACCGGCTTGCAGAATTTAAAATTCGTTCATCTGTACTGAGTATGAAGCTATAAAACACAGACAAATTAAGTAAAAATTTCCGTTCCATTGGTCTTTTTGTTCCAAAACGAATTTATTGCCTGATAAGTCATATGTATGATCTGGCCACCTTATCAACTGTGATGAAAAAGAAAATTCCAGGTGGAGTGTCTGGCTGGTATACATGCACTGACCCCATTGTTTCACTTTCTGTTGCTAGGCAACCACCCACCAGAATATGAAAAATTTATTTCTAATCAAGTTTTTATTCCACATGGCCTTAGGAAAGGAATAAATAAAGCCCATGCACATATAAAATAGCTTCCAGAGTGACTTTAAATCTCTGGTAATAACTTTAAGCTAGTTTTTTTTTAATTTAAGAATTGAAAAATCTGATTTATCATTAAATTTACAAATTGTAAGCTTGTGTTCAGTTATCCCTGAATGAAGGGGAAGTCATAATTCAGAAACTTTCTCCTTTTTTTTCTGAAATGGCTGATTTATTTTGTCTGCTAAAGTCAGTCTCACTGGGTGTGGTGGCATTTATCTATAATCCCAGTGCCTAAGAGGCTGAGGCAGGAGGATAGAACATTCAGAGCCAGCTTGGGCTACATAATGGGACCCTGTTTCAAAACCAACCAACAAACAACATATTTAAGGGCTTCATTTCCTAGAAGGTTAAAATATTGAAATTATTCAACTCATTTTATGTATATTAATTCAGTTCAATAGCTTATATTGGGTACTCACTGCCCTAGTCAACATGGAAAGTACTAAAGCAATTATGTATCAGATACTGTCTTCAAGATGATCACCTAATAAAGACATGTAAAATATGCGGTATCAGTCTGCAAAGGAGTTGTGCCAAGCCTAGTAGAGAGGGTCCTGCTCTGGGGTCCACAGAAACACAAGACTGGAACTTATATTGTTAGTGTGATAGTCAGCTTTCAAGTATCAAGTATCAAGTACCAAATATCCAAGTACTAGTACCAGAGCAACAACTTGGAGTCTTACCAAACATGATAAACCAATGTGTGATGGCTCATTGGACATTCCTGGGTTAACTAATGCCCAGGGCCTACACCCCCAAACTGAGGAGCCTGGGAAAGAAGAGCAGACAGGCACCGCAGCGGCAACAAGCAGAGGCAGGTTGGCTGGAGGCGGCAGCCGGCAGAGACATACAGGCCCAGCAGCGGCGGCCCGCCGAGGTACACTGACCCGGCAGATGCAGGCAGGCCCAGAGTGGAGGCAGGCAGGCACAGCAGGTGACAGTTGAAACACAGTCCCAATAAAGACCAGAAACAGAGCTATCACCCTCTGAAGAGCTAGTAAAAACAAACTCTTAATCAAAAAACTTGGAACAGGGACGCCTCTAACCCCAACACCCGTGGAAGAAGCTATCTCCATGGGACAGAACCAGAACAAATCTGAACACTCTGTCTGAGGACAACCCAGGGCCCAGCTGCTGATCCTGTGAAACCCAACAACTTGGAGGTGTTGGTGAGACTACCCCGCTCAGCTGAAACCCATCTGGGAGAGGATTCAGATGCCTACAGTTTGAAGTCTGAAGAAACAAGATCAGCTGAGGAGTTGACGAATGAACAAAATGTGACCTGGGAACACAGAAGAAGGCGCTGCCCAGACACCAAACCAGATCACCAGAATCATAAGTATATACTTCACCGACTGAGATTAGCTGCCCCTGAAGAAACAGCCTAATAGCACCAATTTAACCAAGAACCCCTACTAAACCAAGACTAAAAATTAGAACAAGAGAGGCACTCTCAGACACAGACACCACCTGCACCGCACAGAGGAAGAGATGAGTAGATGCCAGTGCAAAAATACAGGCAACAACATAAAGACCTATATGGCAACATCAGAACCTAGTGATTCTACACCTGCAAGACCTGAACATACCAAGACAGAAGAAACAGAAGAAATCAACCCTAAAAATGACATTAATAAGATGATAGAGGCCCTTAGAGAAGAAATAAAACATTCCCTCAAAGAGGAAATAAAAACTTTCCTTAAAGAGGAAATGAAAAACTCCTTAAAGAGGAAATAAAAACTCCCTTAAAGAGGAAATGAAAAACTCCATTAAAGAGGAAATAAAAAACTCCCTTAAAGAAATGGAAGAAAAAACGAACAAAAAATGGGAAGAAATCAAAGAAAGCCAAGAAAAAGCAATTAAACAGATGAAAGAAACATTCCAAGATCTGAAAAATGATCTTGAGACAATAAAGAAAACACATGCTGAGGGAATGCTGGAAATAGAAATCCTGACTAAACGAACAGGAACTACAGAAACAAGCATATCCAACCGATTGCAAGAGATGGAACAGAGAATCTCTGACACTGAAGACACGATAGAGAAAATAGATTCGTCAGTCAAAGAAAACACTAAAGACAAAAAAGTCGAACACAAAACGTCCAGGAAATTTGGGACACCATGAAAAGACCAAACCTAAGAATAATAGGATAGAAGAAGGAGAAGAATACCAACTCAAAGGCACAGAAAATATATTCAACAAAATCATGGAAGAAAACTTTCCTAACCTAAAGAAAGAAATACCTATGAAGATACAAGAAGCTTACAGAACACCGAATAGGCTGGATCCAAAAAAATGTCCCCTCGCCACATAATAATCAAAACACTAAACGCACAGAACAAAGAA